>NW_026985613.1:0-18426 GCF_018555375.3 Anguilla rostrata | reverse complement strand
ACATGTTGTATGCTCTGATTGCAGGTTAATTACCCAGAGATCAGAAAGTCAAGGACATCAGTCAGGTACATGGAATTATTCATTTACAGTCTATGCTATTTTATCCAGACAACATATTTATTGCATGCATGAAGTGAATTATATCTGAAATGAGATTGCACTTTTATAGATCCATAATTGGTCACGGGTGACAGCATATTGACTAATATTCCAGAAAATTTTTTATTTAATGAATTTCTGTGTTGTTTGTTCTGATAGACGTTTCAGTATCAGAAATAAGAAATTCTGTGAAATCATACATGCACAGGAAATGATTCAAATGTTTTATATCCTTGTGAAAAGAATGTGAACTAAAACACTGTTAGAATGACCTTTTCCTTTTGTCCTTATGAGCAGGTCCTTCCTTCATATTTAACAGTGTAGTTTTCAGATGATTGGAATGAGGTTCTTTGTGTTATCCGAGGGATTACTGTGCTAACTGTAGAAGGGAACTCTCTACTTCACTCTCTACTGCTATGATCTCCAGTGTAGCAGTGGAACGTGCATTATTGTTCCATCACTGATTTATTTTTCTTTCTTTTTAAAAAATCTGAAATCATATTTATTGAGTCATGCCTTCCATCTTCCATGCTCATTTTATCAACGTCCTCCATCACTTTGTGAGAGCACAGAGAAACTGCATCTCACATAATGCACAATCTCCCAGCAACCACTTGTTTTCCCCCACAGCAGATCACTCACTTACATGTACAGGGCGAGAGTATAAGACCCTGTTCAGCTAATATAGACAGACTACTCCATTGTGGGGCTGCTTCAAACTGCACCAGTTAGGTCTAAATGTAATACCAGCCTGGGAGGTTTCCACAAAGCAGGGTTATTGAGTTAGCTGTATAATTGTTTTGAGTAAACCCCCGAACAGCTCTTTTTACTTCAGTCCATGTGCCATATTTTGGATAGTTCTGGGTTTTACTCAGTGCATTTATCCAGCTAACTCAGCAATCCTGCTTTATGAAACAGGGCCCTGTAGTTTCCTCTCCCTCATTATACTGTAGTGCTTTTATATCAGCAGCAAAACAGCACTCCCTGTGGTCATACATTGTAATGGCAGCTTGTGCCATGTTTAGAACAGCAACCCGTAGTGGTGTCCTCTACAGTCAAACAACACAGATTTATTGAAAATTTGGAAGGGAGCACAGGGTCAGTCCTGCATTACTTATTCAAATTTGGCCGAAATTGTACTTAAATTAGTCTTTAATACGCATGAAAATTCCTCCTATTGTAAATCATGACAATACTTAAGAACAATGCTTTTTCTCACTCCTACATCCATGCAAACGAAAGAGAGTACTATCCAGAAGTGTGTCATTGCTGTTCAAGAACCAAGGGTGAAAGTGGAGTTAATGGGGAAAATGGATCTGAGTTTGGAGTTTGGGAAAGAGGAGGAGGAACACTGCTGGAGGGCGTGAGAGCATTCCTCCCCCTCAGAGTTCTTTATCAACAGAAATTATATCTGGCTTAAGATGCAGAGAAGCGGATAAACAACCACAGGACAAAATGGCCACCCTTGGTGTCATACTGGTAAGTTGGTGAACACATGCATGATTTACTGCTGAATTGCAAAATTTCTGTGCATCCAGGAAAAATACCAACCCCCACCCTCCCAATCTGTGCTCTGTAGGCTTTAGCTAATTTAGCTACTTGATATATGGTATTAATATCTAATTATCTTCTGCAACTTCAGGGAAATAATTGTCTAAGAACGCATCAGGGTCTCATTCTCAATATTAAAGTAACATTGACTAATGTGAAAAAAAACCCTTATTTAGATCCATAATTATAATTTACCCCTGGAAATAACCTCAGATATGTACAAACTTTACATCCAAGATATTTCATTTGTGCGTGTTGAGTCCCACCTCTGGCCCAGTGAACATATTTGAATTTCAAATCTCAATTTCAGTCTTTTATTAAATCTGTGCATCTTCACGTTGTGTTTACAACGTGGTGAAAAGGTCCCCCTTCCTTTGTGATGTTTCAGAAGAGATTAAACAAATTAATTCTCACAAATTCCTATGTCTCAAGTGTATTCTTTCAATTAAAAGTTTTTGTATGTGCTCACATTGACATTGAGAAAAATTGTATTAGATATTAGAATATGAGAGTAATTATTGCACAAAACAGCTCAGCATTTTTGAGCAGAGCCCCTCATTGTCCCGGATCAGTGCCTCCCCCCTCCCTCAGCACCTGCAGTAGGTCCCAGCTGCAGCAGTGCAGTCTCTGTGCAGTCTGACTGAGGGAGGTTTTTGTACGACTCTGTATCACTGTGTCGGCGAGCTATATCCCTGCTGACAGTAATAATCTCCTGCATCTTCAGCCTGGACTCCAGTGATTTTCAGTGTAAACTGAGTCCCAGATCCACTCCCACTGAAACGATCAGGAATCCCAGACTGGCGACTTGTGGCAGCATAAATCAGAAGTTTAGGAGCCTGACCAGGTTTCTGCTGGTACCAGTAGAGGTAGTTGCTCACACTCTGACTGGTTGTACAGCTGATAGAGACAGTGTCTCCCAGCTGAACAGACTGAGCTGATGGAGACTGAGTCAGAATTATATCTGCCATTGATTCTGAAAAAAAAAAAAAAGGAAAAATCTTGACAAGATAACAATCGCAACTCTTGTAAAAACATTCATGTCTTTAAAAGTAAGAAAAGAAACTGTGAACTATAACTAAAATCAAGTAAAAATATGGATCCATCTTTCTTACCCTGTACCAGGAGTCCCAGCATCACCAGCAGTAGAAACTTTGACATCATCATAATGCTGCCTGTGTCAGTGTCTGTGATAGGACTGGACAGTCACTGATCTGTACAGGGGGTCATAAAGTGTGTGGAGCAGTGAGGCAGGACAGGTATGCAAAGCCCCTTCCCCTATACAAATCCTGTCACACACAGTTAGAGGAGCTCTGATGTGTGAACAGCAGTTGGTCTGTAGAGGGCTGGGACACGTGCACTATTCACTGCTGTTTTACCCCATTGTGATGCAGGGACCGAGTGCCCCGCCCAGCTGTGCTTGTTTTCTCTCTCTCTCCTGTCACCTCTCCTGATCCCCAGTGTGTGCAGGACCATGGACAGCAGCCGCTGGCCAGAGTGGATCAGCCCAGTCAAGGCCATGGAGCTACAGCAACTATCCAACACCTGGGAGCAGCCTGTCTTCCAGGAGCGGCTCCAGCTGCAGCACATAGAGGCTCTCCACCACCAGATAAAAGGTCCACTGCCCAGATCCTGGGGACTTCACTCTGGGACTGCTTCACTAGTGCTGTGTGATCGTCCCCACAGATGCTGACCCAAGCCTGTGTCTCCCAGCTGAGCACACACAGAGTCAAGGAATACACAGAGGTCTTATTGTTTACTTTAACGAACTGGGATCTGTCAGTGACACAAGATTGAAACTTACACTTTCATATCAGTCTTATTATCCCTGGTATAGAACCGGCACTGATCAAGACAAAACTCTAAATTAAGTTAAAGTGGCCATTGTATCAAGAATATTTTCTGTTTAAGTTGTGTTCAAAATGAGGTCTGAGTAAGACTAAGAAACGTACAAATTATAAAAGGTTGAATTAATACCTGTATGGCGGTCCATGGCACTAAATTCCTCTGGGATTCGACGATTGCAGGAATCTATTACGCTTTCCAAAGAGGCGGTGAACAGCGCTCCTCTGCTCATCTCGCGCTACTACACCTGTCACCGTCACATCTTTTATCATTTCACCTGAATCGAAGAGCATTTGTCACAGAATGTATTTTGAAACATATTTAATATTGATGACTCGTACACCGAAACGACTTTCGTTGATAAGCTTTCATAACATCATCTTCATTGTCGTTCCACGATTCTCCAGCAGGGGACTTCCTAAGGTTACACATGTCTGACGGATCAACAGTGTGCGCAACAGGCAGGTTTTTGTACAGCCAGTTAATCAGACTGAATCACTGTGGTGGACTTTCGGTGGCGGGACCAAACTGGAAGTCGGCAGTAAGTGGCAATACAAACAAGGCTTTTCAACATTTTCTGCAGAAATATTAGAAGATTCTATCTGTTTTATTACATTCATTTTACATTACGTTTCTGCGGGTTGTTTGCATTTTACATTCCACATTCTATTTTCTGCCGGCTGAATCAGTCGTTGGGCTAGAGATAAAATAAAAGATATGCATGTGAAAAGCTCAACTGACTACTATACATTTGCGTCGGATACATACAAATCCAAGTACGTGCAACTATTTTTTTTACAAGCGAATCGTTGATACATTTGAAAAGCTGCGTGAAGTCGTAAAGAATGGAAAAGCCAACGGTCGGCTGTGTCTGTAGAGTGAGAGGTTTTTGTACGGCGCGTGAATGAGTCTGTATCACTGTGGTACACTTTCGGTGGCGGCACAAAACTGTCAGTTGGACGTGAGTAATTCTCTTCCACATCTTTTACTGTTGATGTTTTCGCGTTCTTTTTTTAATATGCTGTAATTTTCCGACGTTCGATGTCGTGAATCAAAATTGTAATTCTGGAGATGCGTGAATGAAAAACAGAAATGTTAGTTAGATTGTCAAATGATGTCAAATACTTTTTATTCTAGCCCATTTTGACTTCAGGCAGTTTGTCTTTATCGTAGGCCTATTGCTGTTTAGATGACCGTACTGCAATAACTTTCTATTTTGCGCTCGAGGTGGACTAAATTAAATTGCATTGGCTCCCTTGCCGTCGGCAGGATCATTCTGTAGGCGAGTGTAATTTATGTCACGGTCTGCAAAACGACAATCTCTTTCTCAGAAATGTGGAATAAAATAGTGTTGTCCACCTAACACTAAATACAAAAAATTAAAATGATTTAATCAGAGTTATTTATTTTTCACACTTTAAAATGAAATTGGATCATAGTCTACTTCATACACTTTGTCGTTTCTGTAGGTTATGAAATCGGATCGTTTTATTCATTCAGATTTTGTTTATTTTAATGCTTATTTGCGATCGCATTATCTAAAAATTTTTGTTACATTACAGACTTATGTTCGTATGTTCTGATGTTATAACATTCTCTAATCTACGGTATATTATGTTTATATATTTGATTTTTTTTTTTAAAGCGAGGAATTTCCAGTGCAATGAAAATATTTACCAAATGGGTCATTCTTTTGAAAACTTAATGTAAAAGTTCTATGAAAATTGTTTCTTGCTGTCGGAGTGCGCGTTCAGTTCATACACGTGAAGGAACACAACGGGAACCTCGTGGTTCATTCTGTAGGTTTTCAGCGTGAATATCATTATGTATCCATTCCTTTGCAAGACGTTCTGCGTATTGTATTGGGTCTATGGTAGGCTCCTGAAATAATCGACAGTTCAAGCTGCAAAAGTGGAGTAAATTGAAAGTACTGCACTAGAAGCAGTTCTGGTTGTGATGAAGAATTTTATCATTGTGAAGTACTACCGTCACGATCTGATAATAATGGAATGCATGCAGACAGAACCTTTAATAATGTCAATGTACTTTATATTGTAGAATATGAAGCAAATGCGAATAAAGTCTCTTCAGACATTCCAAATTAGTTGTAAGTGATAACTTCTGTATGACATTCCACATCTCAGTCTCATTTTAAGGACAGAATGATTGACACATGGGGGGGGGGGGGGGGGGGCGTGTCCACTGTCTGACCTCACTGTCTCTGCCGTGTCTCCCAGGTGACACAGTCCCCACCCTCACAGTCCTGCCCCCCTCCAGTGTGGAGGTGAAGCAGGGGAAGGCCACACTGGTGTGTCTGGCCAACAAGGGCTTCCCGTCAGACTGGACTCTGCGCTGGAAAGTGGACGGTACCAGTAGGAGCTCGGGCGTGGCCGGGAGCGCCGGGGTCCTGGGGAAGGACGGCCTGTACAGCTGGAGCAGCTCCCTGACTCTCAGTGCGGACGACTGGATGAAGGCGGGGTCACTGACCTGTGAGGCCACAAAGGGCTCCCAGGCTGCCCCCCCTCAGACACTGAGGAGAGCTGACTGTGCTGAGTAGGGCGGGTGCAGGCCCAGCTCACACACTCTGATCACACTGTGTTTACCCTGCTCTGCTCTCAGCCTCTCTGCTCCTTACTGCTGCACACTGAGCTGGGCCTGTGTGTGAATCCTTCCTCCAGCCTGAGCTGTCACTGCTAATGTCTCACATGTGCTCTGCTTGTGCTCCTCAACAAATATGCATACCTGCCTTCTTATCTGTGTTTGTGTGATTTTGGCTATAGCTGTTAGATATAAGTCATTGAAATAATAAAGATTCTTTGAAAAGTTATTGTTTTACTGGCTGTTATTATAAGAAATAGACTTCTGTGCTCCTGTTGTTTTTGTGCAAAAACTGTAGTGATTCCAGCAAGAGGCCAGCCCTCACTTTGATGAAAGCACAATTACATTCTTGCCTCTGAAAATACTTTTGAAATGCTCCCAATAGTCCAAATAAGATAGTAATAATAAAATTTTAAAAATGTGCTAATTGGAAAAGTATATATATTATTTATTGAGTCAGTGGTTTAATTCTAAATAGCTTTCCATTCCTGCCTGTACAGTTTATTTGACAGAAATGTATTGAGAAACCACTAAGAAATATTACATGAGTTTTCTCATTTTTTTCATGGAAAATACCATTATAATTAATTACAAAAATGACTATATACCAACTCATAGGAGACTCAGACAGAGACTAGATGGATGTGATGAGAGGCTGTGTGTGAAATAACTGATCTGGAATCAGTTAAGGAGGGGCAGTCCCAGCTCTGGAGGCCTGCTGAGAGGAGCAGTGATGTGTGAGCGCGCTCAGTGCAGTTCTGTGCAGCAGGATGTGTGCTCTGCTCACACTAACCCCCTGGGGACAGCCCAGACACCTGGCCACAGTTCTGCTCTATTCCCAGATTGAGTCAGTCCCACTGAGGGACAGCAGAACCAGCCTGCCCCGCCCTGCATATGCAAATCTGAGTTTCACCCCCACAGCTTGCAGTTTCTCAGCCCAAAATACCCCACCACTGAGACAGCTGTTTGAGCATGAGGAAGTGGAGGGCTAATTTCCATAGTTAGCTAAAAATAGGATGTTGGTGTACCTTACGTCTGCCTTAGCGTGAATCTCAGATTAGAGATATCACATCTGAGGGCACTTGCACTCTTATTTATTTGTACAGAAAAATAATGTGACACTTAAACTTAACCTTTAAGTATCATATTATAACTAAATTAAAGTGCCTAGAATCATAAATACAGTCTAATCTCAAAAGACAATTATGCATTCAATTGAGATAATATTTTATAAACGAAGATAAGTAGACAAGCAAAATTATGCTTTCATTGTAAATGTAAATTATTTATTTTTTTAAATGGGTTCTCTATTCATAAATATTCAGAAAACAACATATTCTTACAAAAATTTGATGATTACAATTACTATTTTCATTTCAAATACTCCAAATATTTTCCAAAAAAAATTATTTTCTGCATTTTAAAATTGTCAGTGGCTTCAATGAGTGTTTTAGTCATTTAGTGTTTCCTTGTGATCTCATGGAGTGAAAAATTTAATTGTATCTGTTCCACTTCTTGAATGGAGAAAAAGAGGTCTCCATAACTATAAAATTATTGGTTAAAACATTAGTTTGGAGTTAAATAATTGAAATTTTATATTAAATTAGTCCAGTTCCATGCAGCAGCAGGTAAGACTACACACATTTCTTCTCCAGTCAGATACTTCTGCTGTTTGGTGCATCAGAGGGGTCTCTTACAGTTTGTGACCTTGACACTTGACGGGTATCTGAGGGGTTTTCTCACTTTTATATATTCCATCCTTCAAATTTCCAGATACACAATGCTGCATTTATTCAGCAACCACAAACAGGTTTTGATAATACTAACCCAGTACTGACCCCATGCCTGAAATATAATGGATGCCTGTGCAATTGAATACATTAAGCTCAAGGGATATCAATTCAAAATGAATGCATTGATATCCGTTGAGTTTAAAATGATCAAATTTAATAATATGGGAGCTTGTTATGGAAGTCTATCCATGCTGTATCATGCAAAGTTGCGTTTAAATTGAATAACTAACGAAAAACAAGAACAAGAAAATTTGAAACTTAAAAAAAAAAGATGATGGTGCCAATCAAAGAAATACTGTCGCAGAAAATAATAAATTCAGCGATTCAGTGCATCGTGGCTGAGATGTCACCAGGATCCCATCAGAACAGAAACACCTTTAATTACATAAACTCTGATGTATGTATTTAACTCAAAATACCCTTCAGACAGCAGTTAATTTGAAATCCCACTCATTCCTCCTCTAGGAGATAGTACACATACTCTGCTTAGGGTGAACTCCAGGTGATCATTGCTCCTTGTGAGCTGATATACGACGTGTTTCCTGTGATGCTGAGGTACAGTAGTGTGTGTGGTTCAGCAGCAGCTCTGCTATGGGTTCTGTGCATGACACAGAGTAGCTCCTCTTCAGTACAGAGAGGCATAAATTTAGGGCAGAAGCTCATTGTCGCCCCCTACTGGTCCACTGGCAATATGTCCCAGATCAGTGCCTCCCCCCTCAGCACCTGCAGTAGGTCCCAGCTGCAGCAGTGCAGCCTCTGTGCAGTCTGACTGAGGGAGGTTTTTGTACGGCTCTGTATCACTGTGTGAACACCCAGCTACTGATGAGATGCTCACTCTGACAGTAATAATCTCCTGCATCTTCAGCCTGGACTCCAGTGATTTTCAGCGTGAACTGAGTCCCAGATCCACTCCCACTGAAACGATCAGGAATCCCGGACTGGCGTGTTGTGGCAGCATAAATCAGAAGTTTAGGAGCCTGACCTGGTTTCTGCTGGTACCAGCTGAGACGGTCATTGCTGTAAACACTCTGACTGGCTGTACAGCTGATAGAAACAGTGTCTCCCAGCTGAACAGACTGAGCTGCTGGATTCTGAGTCAGAACTATATCTGCCGTTGATCCTGAAAAAGAATAAATGTTAGTTTGAACAGAAATATTTCAGTAAAGATTTTATGTAATTGTGAATTTGAATGGAACAACAGCAAAAGATTTTATGAAAAATTACCAAACATTTTTTTAAAATGACCAAAACCCCAAGTGATCAATTATAATGAAATGAGATTTTCTCACCCTGAGCAAAGAGTCCCAGCATCCCCAGCAGTAAAAAGTTTGACCCCATCATAATGCTGCCTGTGTCGGTGTCTGTGAAAGGACTGGGCAGTCACTGATCAGTACTGGGGGTCTTAAAGTGTGTGGAGCAGTGAAGCAGGACAGGTATGCAAAGCCCCTTCCTCTATACAAATCCTGTCACACACAGTTAGAGGAGCTCTGTTGGGTGAACAACAGTGGGTCTATAGAGGGCTGGGACATGTTGACTATTCATCGCTAATTTTAGCTGTTGTGATGCAAGGACTTCATGACCCACCCAGATGTGCTTGCTTTTCTCTCTTGCCACTCTCAAAAAAGATCTGTTCATATCCAACACACAGCTTTTGTGTTACTAATTTTCATTACAAATAGGATATACAATTTATGCGTTAGAAAGTGAGACTTCCTAACACAGACTAAGTTGAAATTACACAAAATGTGTTCTGAATTAGACATGCGACTGGCCTTATTTAGACATCAATCTCTTGCTGTTTCATAGGTATGAGGAATGCTGCCCCGCCAAGGCATAACTTCGGGGGATGGCATAGCAGTCATCCCAATATATGAACAGCTACCTGAGAAATGGCACACATACATGTTCCCACTTTCCAGCATGAATGAGTGCAAACTTAGCTAAACCTAGACTAACCCTGAATTTATATTATTAATAAAATAAAATTAAATAAATACTCCATAATGGAGTATTCAATACCCCTAAAGAGTAGGTAAGTTAAATGCATACTTTTTAAAATTCCATAAAATGATAAAATCTAATTGTTTTCAGAAAACTCAACTAGATTCTAGAAGTCGTCCTTCTTCCCAGGTATTTATGCAAAAAATGTTTGTGAATTTTTATCATAGGAATGCGGAAATTTCGGAAGGCAAAATACCCCAAAATAGCGATTCAATTAAAGACATGAAACTATTAAATAATTAAGTGAAATAACTAAAACAAACTGTACTCTGCAAACTCCATGACATTCTTGATTCCCAGGTATTCATGCCATAGACGTGCATACAGTATTTAACTAGACAGGAAAGCACGCCTTCAGCTTGCCTAAGCTTGTGAAGTCCCTGGAGTAAGTCTGTACTGCGCGTGTTGAGAACAAAACGTTGGGTGAATCAGGAATATCAGACTATTGAAGGCAACATAAAACGTCAGATGCAGCCATACAGGCCCAAGCCATCACACTGCCTCCGCCATGCTTAACAGAAGAAGTAGTATGTTGAGGGTCCAGAGCAACTCCGCTCTTTCTCCGCACTTTCACCTTTCTATCACTCTGTTCAAGGTTTATGCTTGTCTCATCTACTAATCAGGCTTATCTTTTTTTGTTTTTTTCTTTTTTGTTGTAAATTCCAATCTCTCCTTTCTGTCCTTGTTGCTGATGAGAGGTTTACATCTAGAAGTGTAGCCTTTGTAATTTGCCTCTATGTTTTTTCACACTGTGTCCTGTGATACTTTCACTCCTAATGTATAGAGATCACCAGCAATTATTTGAGGATTTAGATTTTTTTCCCCCACAACTTTTACACCACTTTCTCATTTCTTCCATGGATGGCCTGAATGCTGGTGACTCCTAAGTCCTCCAGTATTTGGTTTCATTGCTATCAAGCAAGTTTAGAAAGAAGCCATTTGTCCTAATGCTTATGTTGACTTAGAAAAAGAGTATTTGAATGACATTGTTGTAATATAGTTCAATATTAGTTAAAAACATATGAAATCAATGCACATACTGAATTTAGCACCATGGTCATTTGCTTTGAAATACAAATTTGATTACTACAGAGGGAAACAACTGCAACACAATGGTACCAATACATTTGCATGAAACTGTAGTGGATCCCAAACATGATAGTGGCAGAGGTTTCCTAACAAGTTCATACCTCAATTGAAATCAGAATGCGTAAGCAGCAGTATACTAAAGATTTATTTACAGTAGTCCACTGTATTAAAACTATAGTACGTGTAACAATGTATTGTTATTATGTATGTAAGGGATGCAAGGGAATGAAACTGATTAGTTCATCCCACAATGGTAAAATCAGGGAAAATGTCTTAAAGATATATAACTAGTAAAATAAATATTTTAGGCCACACTGGACGCGCCATATCAACAAAACAAAGCTACAAAGCAAACGCCGCGTAGAGTAGCCTACGTGATTTGACGTGTGTTGCCTTGCTGTTGAAATAAAAATAAATGCATTATTGGGATGGCAGGTATGCCATCCCGCCAAGTTACGCCTTGGCGGGGGCATGCCCCCATACCTATACAGCACCGAGAGTTTGGCACTTTTCAGGGTTCCCCACAGAAATAACCACAACAGCCACAGACACTCAGCCCTTAAAAACATTAAATTCTGTACATTCTGACTCCATTTCAACAGACAGAATTCATAAACAACTTCACATGTCCACACAATAAAGCCCCAAACTAAGGGGATTTTGCGTTTTCTCCTTCTTCTTCTTCTCTTTCTTCTTCTTCTTCTTCTCATTCTTATTTTTCCTGCCGCCTATCCCACTAACAACATGTCTCCCCATTGGACATTTCACTGACACCGGCCAAATCTGCCCTACACAACCCAATCAAAAACGCGCATACACACGCAAAATACCCATACATTTCTATTCTGAAACATTTCCCGTTCCAACAGCTAGTCCGCCTGTGGCCTAGTGGGTAAGGTTACAGTCTTGAGAACATGGGGTTGTAGGTTCAAACCCAGCTTGGAACACGTTTCTTTAACCTGCTTCAACCCTCACTAATAATTGTCTACTAGCCTACTTATCAATTATTGCTTTTGCACCATATTTACCCGCCGTTCACCGTTCACTTATTAACCGGCTACAATATTGGTAAGCCACATATGGATTCAACGGGAGCTCTTCTGTGCTTACTGGCCTGTGTTCTTTAAAACCACCGGCAGGTTTGCTAATGATATTTCACGCATTGCATAGCTATGGCATTAGCTAACGAAGTTACGGCAAATGTATTCCTTTCATTAAAAAGTTACACCAATTCACCACTGTGCCATTTCTATTAACTATATTTCTTCACTTGGCTACCGTACAAAACTTTCATATCAGCAAACGCCACGTTTCTATTTCTACATTCCTGTTACCTCGCTCTGTTCTCTATCTAGCCACATACGCTACAAACAATTACTACTTATTTACATTCTGCAACTCCGCAGTTTGTACAGCTAATCCATCCGTGGCCTAGTGGGGCCAGCCGTGTATAGGTGTAACGCCGTCCCACGGAAACTGAGGTTCGAATCCACCCCTCGGCAAATAAATAATAGTTTGTAATTGATTTGTTTTTCACAGAATTGTCTTGGATATCCCTTCTTCCAATTTTAGGTTTGATACTAACATGATATTTGTTCTCCACCTCCATTTTATTATGGAGAGGATCAGGAAATCTTTTCTGCCAAATCAATACATATAAAGTTATCAAAGTATTTACATCTGATCAATTATTGCAACAGTACCAATAGGATTACAACATTACATATTACAATTCCTAATAAACACAACAACAGCCAAGTATAAATGTAAAGCTATATTTGTATTTTCGTTCGCAACAGTATTAGCAGGGTTGATATGCACAAGCATGAAATGGGATTGGGGCTGGGACTGGAGCAGGCGGATTTGCCGAGGCTGCAAGGTGACAACTGGCACACATGCAGTCGGACTCCCTGCAGTCGCGTGCTGCCGCGGCTGCTGGGTCTCCTGAAGCTCCTCGGAGCTTGGGTGTTAAGAGAAGCAATGGCATTGGTCTGCTTTTGCCAAGTACTTCATGGGCCACTTCTGAAGCAGAAATAATATTTTTATATACAGTGAGCTCCATAACGTTAGGGACAAAGCCGTATTTTCTTTACTTGGTTCTGTACTTCATAATTTTAGATTTGTAATCAAACAATTTACATGTGGTTAAAGTGCAGCTATCAGCTCTCAGCTCTTATGAAAGATTATTTTAATACATTTTGATTTCACCCTGTAGAAATAACAGCACTCTCTATACATGCATACAACCCCAATTCCAAAAAAGCCGAGACAGTATGGAAAATGCTAATAAAAACAAAAGGAAGTGATAATGTTAAATATTGTACATTTTATTTACCCTGCACTATATTTAAAACACTACAACAGCACATTATTTGATGTTTTACCTTGTGAATTTAATTGTTTTTTGAAAATATACACTCATTTCAAATCTGTTGACTGCAACACGCTCCAAAAAAGCTGGGACAGTTGAGTGTTTACCACTTTGTAACATCACCATTTCTTTTAATAACGCTTATTAAATTTGGGCAATATTTTTCAAGTCAAAGTTTAAAAATGACTGCTTTCTGTTTTATTTGCATTTCATTTACCGTCTTGACTTTTTTAGAATTGGGGATGTACGTACATATTTTCAGGGTGCCATAATGTTCAGGACAAATGGTTTCACGTGTGTTTCTGATTAGTCAGGTGTGTTCAATTGCTTCTTCAGTACAATTATAAGGTATGCCAATGGAAGGAAGCCATTATGTGGCTGGGATATATGAAAAAACAGTCAGAGACATTGGCCAAACCTTAAGCTTACCAAAGTCAACCGCTTGCAACATCATTAAGAACGAGAGCACTGGTGAGCTCAGTAATCACAAAGGGCCTGGTAGGCCAAGGTGGACCTATACAGTTGATGACCAAAGAATTCTCGCTATAATGAAATAACATTAACTCTAAAACAGAGACCTGGACAGTAAAATTTGGGGAGGGTTTATATTTTCATGGGAACTGTACATCATGATGCTGTATAAATGGTAGGTTCTTTATGCCCTTGACCTTATGTTTTGTCATTTTGAAACACAACCTTGTGTAGCTCTATCACCCAGTATTATCAAATTCTCAACATGAAATTATTATTGTTATTATAATGATTTTCCACAGCTCTCCCTTTTTTTGTGTGCTGTCAATCCAGGGGATAGGGTGGGAGGGGTAGTTAATATGAATTGCATTACACAATTTCTGTATTGTCTGAAGGTGGAGGGAGCAATATTTGTACTGTGTCCTGTTCTATATTGAATAGTTAAAACTGACTGATGATAATAATAATAATAATAATAATAATAATAATAGTAAGTATAGAAACATATAGATGGGAAAGCGTTTGTTAAGATGGCTGAATGACAGTACTGACAATGAACAATTAGAGATGGCATTACTTATTGCCTTGACAACAATAGTGTAATAAGTAACAATACTTTAAAAAAATGTATGTCTAGACCGTGACGTGTTACACAAGGCACATGTAAAGGGGACAATACCAATAATGATGATGATACCAGCAATAATATAGTGAGGGGGAAATGAAACATATTGTAAACTAAACCCTAATATGATTGCAGGGCCATGGAAATAATAGCTGGTGTACTGAGACACAAACGTGCACATGTACACATGTCCCATTTACCTGCGATATTCTCACTTAAAAGTGTTATTATGCACGGACAAGCCAACAAACGGGACGTGAAACCCAATAATGAAGTCAAATAGGAAAAATGAAACTACTGGTCTTTTAGCTGAAATAATGACAGAATACCTCGATGACATCAATATAAAACAGGAACCTGTTTGTAATAAATTTATTAAGACTTACCGAAGCGTAGGTACCGCAAAATAACCGCAAAACGCCTTATTTAATATTCGAATTTATTTGTCTATACGCTGTCATTCATTCATTCGGAACGGCAACGTTAAGAACAACCGTTGAGAATGAATGGGGAAAGGTAAAGGCAGAGACGAAAACGGTCTTCCTGCATCCGGGACGGAACAGCGCCGCGAAAAAATACGCGCGGCCGAAAGTATATTACATCCGTAGTGTTAAGAACTACCGTTGAGAACGAACGGTAAAAGTTAAGGGAAGTTAAGCGTAACTATCCACGGCTGGCGCGGGAGCCGTGGATAGTTACGCTTAACTTCCCTTAACTTTTACCGTTCATTCTCAACGGTAGTTCTTAACACTACGGATGTAATATACTTTCGGCCGCACTTATTTTTTCGCGGCGCTGTTCCGTCCCGAATGAATGAACGACAGCGTATAGACAAATAAATTCGAATCTTAAATAAGGCGTTTTGCGGTTATTTTGCGGTACCTACGCTTCGGTAAGTCTTAATAATTTTATTACAAACAGGTTCCTGTTTTATATTGATGTCATCGAGGTATTCTGTCATTATTTCAGCTAAAAGACCAGTAGTTTCATTTTTCCTATTTGACTTCATTATTGGTTTTCACGTCCCGTTCGTTGGCTTGTCCGTACATAATAACACTTTTAAGTGAGAATATCGCAGGTAAATGGGACACGTGTGTATGTGCACGTTTGTGTCTCAGTACACCAGCTATTATTTCCATGGCCCTGCAATCATATTAGGGTTTAGTTTACAATATGTTTCATTTCCCCCTCACTATATTATTGCTGGTATCATCATCATTATTGGTATTGCCCCCTTTACATGTGCCTTGTGTAACACGTCACGGTCTAGACATACATTTTTTAAATTATTACTTATTACACTATTGCTGTCAAGGCAATAAGTAATGCCATCTCTAATTGTTCATTGTCAGTACTGTCATTCAGCCATCTTAACAAACGCTTTCCTATCTATATGTTTATATACTTACCATTATTATTATTATTATTATTATTATTATTTTTATTATCAGTCAGTTTTAACTATTCAATATAGAACAGGACACAGTACAAATATTGCTGCCTCCACCTTCAGACAGTACAGAATTTGTGTAATGCAATTCATATTAACTACCCCTCCCACCCTATCCCCTGGATTGACAGCACACAAAAAAAGGGAGATCATTGGAAAATCATTATAATAACAATAATAATTTCATGTTGAGAATTTGATAATACTGGGTGATAGAGCTACACAAGGCTGTGTATCAAAATGGCAAAACATAAGGTCAAGGGCATAAAGAACCTACCATTTATACAGCATCATGATGTACAATTCCCATGAAAATATAAACCCTCCCCAAATTTTACTGTCCAGGTCTCTGTTTTCGAGTTAATGTTATTTCATTATAGCGAGAATTCTCTGGTCATCAACTGTATGGGTCCACCTTGGCCTACCAGGCCCTTTGTGATTACTGAGCTCACCAGTGCTCTCGTTCTTAATGATGTTCCCGGCGGTTGACTTTGGTAAGCTTAAGGTTTGGCCTATGTCTCTGACTGTTTTTTCATATATCCCAGCCTCATAATGGCTTCCTTCCATTGGCATACCTTATAATTGTACTGGGGAAGCAATTGAACACACCTGACTAATCAGAAACACACGTGAAACCATTTGTCCTGAACATTATGGCACCCTGAAAATATGTACGTACATCCCCAATTCTAAAAAAGTCGAGACGGTAAATGAAATGCAAATAAAACAGAAAGCAGTCATTTTTAAACTTTGACTTGAAAAATATTGCCCAAATTTAATAAGCGTTATTAAAAGAAATGGTGATGTGACACAGTGGTAAACACTCGACTGTCCCAACTTTTTTGGAGCGTGTTGCAGTCAACAGATTTGAAATGAGTGTATAATTTCAGCACAGAGAGGTGTGTATTCAGGGCTGTGGCTCGTTGTTGCCCCCTACAGCCCAGTTGGCAGTACTGCTGTCCCAGACCAGTGCCTCCCCCCTCAGCACCTGCAGTAGGTCCCAGCTGCAGCAGTGCAGTCTCTGTGCAGTCCGACTGAGGGAGGTTTTTGTACGGCTCTGTATCACTGTGTCGGCGAGCTATAACTCTGCTGACAGTAATAATCTCCTGCGTCTTCAGCCTGGACTCCAGTGATTTTCAGTGTGAACTGAGTCCCAGATCCACTCCCACTGAAACGATCAGGAATCCCAGACTGGCGAGTAGTGGCACTATAGATCAGAAGTTTAGTAGCCTGACCAGGTTTCTGCTGGTACCAGTGGAGGTGGTTGCCACTGTAAACACTCTGACTGGCTGTACAGCTGATAGAGACAGTCTCTCCCAGCTGAACAGACTGAGCTGCTGGATCCTGAGTCAGAACTATATCTGCCATTGATCCTGAAAAAGAACAAAATGGAAATGGATGTCAGTGCAGATAAATATTTTCAATTTATGCACAATTTTTTTGTGAATTTGACTACACAAAATGCCAATTGTTGTAAAAACATTTGTGTTGTGAAAAAGTAAAAAAGAAGAAGAACACTTTAAAATCTCAAGGTAAAATTGATCTGTCTTTCTCACCTTGTACAAGGACTCCCAGCATCACCAGCAGAAAACAGTTTAACATCATCATACTGCTGCCTGTGTCAGTGTCTGTGAAAGGACTGGACAGTCACTGATCAGTACTGGGGGTCTTAAAGTGTGTGGAGCAGTGAGGCAGGACAGGTATGCAAAACCCTTTCCTCTATTCAAATCCTGTCACACACAGTTAGAGGAGCTCTGATGTGTGATCAGCTGTGGGTCTGTAGAGGGCTGAGACATGTGCACTCTTCACTTCTTTTTTGCCCTGTAAAACATTCAAACATCACCTTTACTATTTCTGACATTGTATCATGTGTGACTGGTGAAGACTGGCTCAGATCTCTACACTGGCAACCACACTGTCAGAGAATTGAATTCAAAGTACTCCTAATTGTCTATAAATCTTGGACCAAAATACATATCAGACCTCCTCTCACCTTACATTCCAGCTACACCCCTAAGGTCAGCTGGGTCCAGTCTATTAAACACTCCAAGAGTGAAAACAAAACACGGTGAAGCAGCTTTTAGTCACTCTGCCTCGTGCATCTGGAATAAACTCCCTGAAGAACTCAAACAGGCCTAGACTCTAAATATATTAAAAACTAGGCTTAAAAACTTCATGTTCTGCAGTATCTATGACTAATTAAGTTTTATTTATTTGTACTTTTTTATCTATTCTTATTGTCCTATTTATTGTTTTTTTTTTAGTATATATACACTTATTTGTACTTTCTTACCTATTCTCCCTGTTCTGTATTTTTATGCACTGTGTAAAGCACTTTCAATTGCCATTGTTGTATGAATTGTGCTATATAAATAGACCTGCCTTGCCTTGCCTTGCCTTGAATATGAGGTATGATTGTTAAATTTGTTTTTAATATGTTCACATGTTGTATGCTCTGATTGCAGGTTAATTACCCAGAGATCAGAAAGTCAAGGACATCAGTCAGGTACATGGAATTATTCATTTACAGTCTATG
>NW_026985612.1:0-24845 GCF_018555375.3 Anguilla rostrata | reverse complement strand
CAGGAAATTACTGAAATACCCAAATTCACCAGCGCCTTGCATTGCTGCTAGTGTTTGACAGTTGTGCCTTGACTGAGAAAATAGGGCCCAATTAAACATCTAATTTAATAACATAGGCTCAATTACATGAACAAAAATTAGACAGTCCTGGAAATGAAGCAAAAGATAATCATGAAAGAAATGAATGAAAGACAAAACCACAGCTTGTCTCTCCCACATTAAAACTGATTAAAGCCAAAGACGCCCAGCTGAGAAGCTAGACAAAGCTGAGACACAAGACCAAAGGCTCATGTTTGCTTAACAAGTCAACACTTTACCGCCTGTATTCAATGAACATTTGTCCTTAACTTGGACTTGGACTAGTAAATGCACTTCACACCTTTTCAGTTTGGTGAATTAATTCAAGTTATTGCTGTAATTGCCAAACTATTTGTGAAGAAAAAACATGCCTTGCTTTTAATCGTAAGTTTTAATTATAAGAACAAATGTTGTTTGAATCCCTGCCATGTGTTTGAAAGAGGGGGGTTCCCCTTCTTTTCCTGGTCTACGCATAATGAATTAATGATTAGAAGAGAGGAGAGAATTATCTATACCCCTTTTTATATTTTACTTTTAAGCCACTTGATAGGATAACACTTCTTTTCAATGTCATGATTAATATTGTTAAGTTTGGTTTGGGAGGGATACGTTTGGTTATGAATTAAATGTTTGTGTTTCGATGTTGGGAGGCTAGGGCAGGCAGTAAAAGGCCAGTAGTACCATCCTGGTCTCTGCTTTATTCTGGTATAGGCTGACCCAGAATCTCCAGCATAGTGATTGTAGATAGAATGAAAATATGAAGGTAGAGGAATTGTAGGATATAATTGGGTGCCAGAATGAGGTCTTCTCAGGGAACTGTTAAAGTGACCTCTGCCCCCAGTGCCTGTTCTTGAGTTAATTCTATGGCTCATCTCAGGCCAAAGCCTGACCTGTACAGTGATTCTGAAGTTTCCTGGAGCCCAGAACAGGCTGAATGGTGTCTCCTTGGGCTGCGCCATCAAATGTATCACTATATCAATAAAATAAACTCAAAGGTATCATTAACAGGAGTTCCCACAGACCTTTGGAATACCTTGTTTCTCTACCTGGTCATATGTAACACCAGAAGAACGGACACACAGCTAGTTATATGTGAACAGATAACTTCCTTGTGTTTCTGCTTCTAAAGTAGGGATGCACCGAAATTTCGGTCACCGAAAATGTTCGGCCAAAAATAGCACAAAATAACACATTCGGTATTCGGCCGAAAGCGTGAAAATGGCGAAGATTTTGACCGAATGTGTGTGTTTAAAAAAAAAATGATTGTAACAAAAGTATAGAAATAAATGTGACACTGTTTCGTTGCTCTCCTGCGGCTATTGATAACGCGTTCAAACAGTGCCGGTGTTGTAGCGAATTCAGTATCATTTCGGACTTTCAGACTTTCATTTCAAACAGCGCCTTTTTGTGTGCATTTAGAACGGCTAATACTCTCAGCATGCAGCTAGTAGCCTATTTGTACGGTTATTAGGTATTTTACATTTTCCTTGATTAGTCAACAATCGGCACTGACTTATCTTTTGAAATCAAATGAAATATAGATTCCACCGTTAGGCTACAGGTGAACATTTGTGGTTGGAAATCATGTTGGTTGAATGATGTGTGTTTTCTCCGTTTATTTGGTCAACTTTCTGTGGAACACTCCCTGCCCTCTATGTTCATTACCCCAGTTATTGTGCTTTTTTAGTATAATGTCTTCTGGAAAGGACTGAATGTTCAATAGACTAATAAAAGTTTTTTTCATCACGTTGTCATTTTGTAATTTAATTTTGTCATTGAAAAGCATACATCAAAAGCAAAATTGATTTAATGGTACAAATGGGCAAATAAATGAAAAAATACCGGTATTCGGAATTCGGCCAAGTGTTTCCTTTTTTTCAGTTTCGGTTTCGGCCAAGAATTTTCATTTCGGTGCATCCCTATTCTAAAGTTAATTTACTATTAACTGTATTTTAGCTTGCAGTGCTGTGGGTTGTTTGTCACAGAAAACCTAAACTAAAGAAGCAAACTCACTGTCCTCTCTGGAAGATGTGCTTTATCCTTTGCATCTTTCCTTTTGGTGGTAGCTGTGCCAAACATTCATCAGCTTTGCAAGTTCCCTCACTGTCCACTTTGAAAGATGGCAGCTGAACTTCTGGGATGGGGTGGGAACTTACAATATAAAAAGGGGCCATTTGGGTCAGAATTACATCTGTAGAACTGTCACAGTTCAGTCCAGCAGGATGTGTAAATGGTAAATGGACTGCATTTATATAGCACTTTTATCCAAAGCGCTTTACAATTGATGCCTCTCATTCGCCAGAGCAGTTAGGGGTTAGGTGTCTTGCTCAAGGACACTTCGACACGCCCAGGGCGGGGTTTGAACCGGCAACCCTCCGACTGCCAGACAATCGTTCTTACCTCCTGAGCTATGTCGCCCCTGTGTGTAATTCTCAGGTCCGAAGTGCGGCAGCTGGAGAGTGTAGCACAGACATCTTCCTCAGAGAATCATCAACCTTAAAATCCTCAATTTCACTCTTCATTACTGAACACTATCATTTGTATCATTTACCATATGTTTTATGTATACCTAATATTATTATACTATAATATATGAACTCTTCTTTGCAGACTGAACAGCTGTGGCCTCACAGAGAAGTCCTGTGATATTGTGGCCTCAGCTCTCCAGTCATCAGACTCACCCCTGAGAGATCTGGACCTCAGCTACAATGACCTGGGAGATTCAGGAGTGGAGCTGCTCTGTCCTGGACTGATGAGTCCAAACTGTAAACTGCAGAGACTGGGGTGAGTAGTGCTGTGTACTGTGTGACATTAACTAAATAGAATTACTCATTATGGAAATGTAAGGGTTTGAATTTTGTCACAGGGAAGACTAATTTCCTGACTCCATTCATTTTCAAAACCTCTAACCTGAATGTTTGTGTGAATACAATTTTGCTCATAAGATTATTGACTGGGGTGTGCTCATATGAAATGATGGGCAGCTTGACCCTGTATCCTGGAGAGAGAGACTAGCTACTGCTGCCAGGCATTCATCAAAGTGTGACATTAAGACCTTCAATGCTGGGAGGTAAATGTCCTGCTCATCCAGGAATCTAAAACCAACAACTATCCCTGGGATTAACCTAATTAAGATTTACCCCATTTGGGTAGCGAGACTATATAAATATCACAAGGCATGACCTCTGTATTATTCTATTAAATAACATTTGACTGACCCTAGCAGCTATTCAAGAAGAGCTGCATATCCTGCTGGTGAATCTAACAGTATGCCCAGTGAGTACCTCAGTAAGGGTGTTACCCCAAAACTTTACGTTACTGTCGGTACCCCGGTTCTCCGAAACACAGAGTAGAGATCCACGTATGGGGAATGACATCCGGTCATCCAATTGCACCAAGTGTGGCTTTGACAGCCAGTAGCGCATTCAATGCTACAGGAGACTACTGCCCTCCTGGAAGAACATATAGGACACTGCAGCGCTACTACTCCTCAGTGAACATATTCACTTCTCATGCGCGGCAAGCAGGGCAGTCTTGGTGGATCTCTCCACCGGGGTTACAACAGTAACCTAAAGTTCTCTTTCATCATCTCGTGTTTGAGATCCACCTATGGGGAGATATGGACAACTCCCAGATTGCCTTATGCTCACAGCTGAGATGCTATCAGGCCAGAAAAAGATGCCTCCTCCCCTGAGGGGAGGGTGGTGTCTGGCACATCCCGTGACGGGAAGTACTAAACACATTCCACTGCCCAAAGGGGCGACATAGCTCAGGAGGTATGAGCGGTTGTCTGGTAGTTGGAGGGCTGCCGGTTCGAGCCCCGCGCTGGGTGTGTCGAAGTCTCCTTGAGCAAGAACCCCTAAATGCTCTGGTTAATGAGAGGCATCAATTGTAAAGCGCTTTGGATGAAAGCGCTATATAAATGCAGTCCATTTACCATTTACCAAAGCTATAGCCAGGTCCCGGGAACAATGTGAAGTAATGAAACCCATAGCAGATGAGGGGAGATGTTTTTTGCGCCTCACACAGAGTTCACCCCCAGAACTGAGTGGGCTACTGGTCTCCTGGTGACGTTCAGGCGGTAGAACCTTGCAAAAGTATCTGGAGAAACCCAGGCTGCAGCTGAATACATTTCCTGTAAGGAGAGCCCATGGAATAGGGCCCACAATGCAGCCATACCCCTCGTAGCATGAGCCCTCAGGCCCAAGGGGGGTGTTATCCTCTTTGAATCATATGCCATAACAATAGCTTCCACAAGCCAATGGGACAGCCGCTGCTTAGAGATGCTTTTCCTTTGCAGGCAGGGGCCCAGACCCTGGTCGCTCTTTCTAAAAGCCTTAGTCTTTGTCATATATGTGCGGAGAACACAGCATATGCAGCCTATGCTCCTCGTCAGAGGAGAAAGGTGGTGGGTGAAAAGCGGCAAGCTCCAGCATCTCACATGTGAAGGGAGGGAAGCTTTTAGGCATAAAGGCTGGATTGAGCTTAAGAAAAAGCCTGTGCATCTTAGGGGAGAATATTGTGCACGAGAGATGCACTGAGAGCACATGGAGGTCATTGACTCACTGAGGCTAGTGCAAGCAGCAACGCTGTCTGGAGAGACAACAATGTTAAATCTATCTCATGTATAGGTTCAAATGGCCTTAGAAACAGAGCCTCCAGCTCCAGTGATAAATCCCAAGGGGAAATTAGCTTTTTAGCAACAGGTAGAGAACAGTGAGCCCCCTTCATGAACCTGTGAATGAGGGGGTGCTGCCCCACTGCATGGTCTTTCAACCCAACATGACAAGCAGTGATAGCTGCCAGGTAGATCTTATTGGTAGAAAAGGATTTCTCTTTATCCATAAGATTCTGTGAAAAGCACAGCACGTCAGAAACAGAGCACTGGTAAGGCACTGACTGACGAGAGGCACACCATCTTTCAAACACCTGACACTTATAGTCATGAAGTGACCTGGTAGAGGGCGCTCTCGTGCTCTGGATGGTTGCAGGCACGCGAGGGGGAAGCTCTAATGCGTTGAGGTTATGCCTCTCATGGGCCAAGCCCATAGAGCTACTCGCTCGGGGCAGGGGTGGTGTATTTCCCCGTTCACCTGAGACAGGAGGTCTGTGCGTAGCGGGAGCGTGCATGGCTGTACATAAAGGAGAGGGATAATCACTGCAGTAACATTTCCAAAATCTGGGGATGGAGACACCATTCCCCGTACAGTGGGTTTCCCCTTGACAGCAGATCAGCGCTCGTGTTCAGAATTCCTGGAACATCAATCAATCAATCAAATTTTATTTATATAGCGTATTTCACAGCAATTGTCACAATACGCTTCACAGACAACCCTGGCCTAGACCCCCACAGGAGCAAGCCTAAAGCAACATGGGTCACGCGTAACCACAGAAAGTGACGGCTGCTCCAGACCAGCAGTCTGTGGGCTAGACCATGGAGCTGGAGGGAGCGCATGCCACCTTGGTGATTGACATATGCTACCGCAGTCATTATCGCAGCGTACGAGCACATGATGTCCCCTTAGACAGGGAAGAAAATATCTGAGAGCTGTCCATATAGTTAATAGCTAAAAGAAAATTGATTCACCATGTAACCCTCCTGAGACCCCCCACCCCAGAGAGGGATGTGTCTGTCCTTTTTTCCCGTATGAAAACGATCCTGAGAGGGGTTCCCTGAGTGTAAAAGTCTGTGTTTTCCCAGTGACGCAGAGTTGCAGAGCGCTTGTGTGTTACTGTGAGACAGCGATGGAGATCGCACACGGGGCTGAGGTGGAGGGATGAAATCCACCTCATAAAGCCCCTCATTCTTAACAGCCCCAGTGGCAAAACCTGAGAGGCTGGCACCATCAGCCCCTGTAGTCTGAGGCATGTGTGATACTGTACTCTCGAGCCGGGCTTGAACTGAGAGAGACATACACATACACACACTGAGATCCAAGATAGGAAGTTGAGAACCATCCTTCTTTGGGAGCTGGAAATAAGGAAAATAAAAACTATGTTGGGTTCGATCTCTGGGAACCACACGTATTTCCCCCTTTTTGTAAGAGGGAAGGAATTTATTCCTCTTAAACATGGGAGCGCTCTCTTTTGTTTGAGAGTAAATGACTCTGTTGAAATGGGGGGGTTCACTCTGAACTGGAGTCTGTAGTCCTTGGCTATTGTCTGTAGCTTTTGGCTATAGTAGCGCTGCAGTGTTCTATGTGCTCTTCCAGGAGGGCAGTAGCCTCCTTTCGCAGTGGACGCACTACTGTCTGTCAGAGCCAGACAGTGCAATTGGATGCTTCTATGGAGGTCTGGACCGGATGTCATTCCCTAGATTTGGCTTTCAAACACAAGATGATGAAAGAGAAGTTTATTTATGGCACCAATGCAGTGATTTGTTCAAGCAGAGATGCACACTTCAGTCATTGTGTAAGTAAGCCACGTACTTTGGATGCGCTGTAAGAGAAAGAGTACTTTATCATATGACAAAATATGAGAGTTGCTAATAACCATGAATAGAAAGCTTTAGCAGTGTTAAGAGGCGATCATTTTATTTACAAGACATGGCAAGATGGACTGGACACTATGCTATAAGAGAGGAAAGGACATGCACCTGAAGAGATTGTAAGATAAAGAAAAGGAACACAAAGAAATTGTGATGCATACCAAAAATACTTTTTATGAAAGGACTTTGGATAATGAAGTAAATTGTTTGAGCTTCCCTTAAATGCTATCCAGAGAACATCTCCCACAATCCACACTCGTTTACATTTTACAAAATAAAGTCTTATCTGACCAAAACTCTATTACCTACCGCCATCCCCAGGAGACAATACAGGGACAGGGGTGGTGCATGGTAATTTTACTGACTGTAAATAAGGGACTTTGTACTTTGTACTAGCTACATTTTCTACCGCTGTAACCTCTGCCAAAATTAATTATTATCAAACAAAAATCCATAAATCTGCCTCTAACCCTCATCAGCTGTTCTCCATTTTCTCCTCTCTCCTCAGCACTCCTTCCCCACCTCAGTCCTCCCTCGCTGCAGATGACTTTGCAGTTTTCTTCGATGAGAAAATTGCAGACATCCGCAGCTCCTTCACGTCCACCACCACCCTTCCCCACTCCCCCAGCTCTGTTCCCTCCCCTTGTTTCTCCACTTTCTCTCCCCTCACTGACTCTGATGTTTCCCAGCTCCTACTCTCCCACCGCCCTACCACCTGTGCTCTTGACCCCATCCCTTCCTCTCTCCTCCAGACCATCACACCTGACATCCTCCCATATGTCACCTCCCTCGTGAACTCCTCCTTGTCTTCTGGACGTTTCCCCTCCTCTTTCAAGCTGGCCCACGTCACCCCACTGCTGAAAAAGCCCACTCTGGACCCCTCTGTCATCCAGAACTACCGTCCTGTCTCCCTTCTCCCTTTCCTATCCAAAACAATTGAACGAGCTGCTTCTAATCAACTCTCCTCTTTTCTCTCCCTGAACAACCTCCTAGACCCCTACCAGTCTGGCTTCAGACCTGGCCACTCGACAGAGACCGCACTCCTCTCGGTCAATGAGTCGCTTCACGCCGCACAAGCAGCCTCCCATTCATCTGTCCTGATCCTCCTAGACCTTTCTGCCGCCTTTGACACCGTCAACCATCCCATCCTCCTGTCCTCCCTGGCAGCTATGGGGATCTGTGGCACAGCACTTGACTGGATTGAGTCCTACCTCTCGGTCGCTCCTTCCAAGTCGCCTGGGCTGGTGCAGTATCAGCACCTCGCCCCCTTGCCACAGGAGTTCCCCAGGGCTCTGTCCTTGGTCCCCTCCTATTCTCCCTGTACACCCAATCTCTTGGTCCTGTAATCTCTGCCCATGGGTTGTCCTATCATTGTTATGCTGATGACACCCAACTCTTTCTCTCCTTCCCGCCCTCTGACACTCAGGTCTCTGCTCGCATCTCTGCCTGCCTGAGGGACATCCAGAGCTGGATGGATAACCACCATCTTAAGCTGAACCCAGGCAAGACGGAGATGATCTTCATCCCTGCTCCATCCTCTAACCTTCTTGACTTTTCTATTTCCCTGGGGGACACTGTGGTGTCATCATCACCCACCGCAAAAAACCTTGGAGTGGTGATGGACAACAGACTGTCCCTCTCCCAGAACATCACGGCGGTGAGTCGAACGTGCAGGTTCTTCCTGTACAACATCCGGAGAATCCGCCCCTTCCTCACCACCTACGCAACCCAGCTCCTGGTTCAAGCGATGGTCCTGTCCCGCTTGGACTACTGCAACTCGCTACTGGCTGGTCTGCCAGCATCCGCCATCAGACCCCTGCAGCTCATCCAGAATGCTGCAGCGCGTCTGGTCTACAACCTCCCCAGACATTCCCATGTCACCCCCCTGCTCACTGACCTCCACTGGCTGCCTGTTATGGCTCGCATCAAATTTAAGTCCTTGGTGCTTGCATACCAGGCAGCTAAGGGGTCAGCACCAGGGTACATTCAGAGGATCATCAGACCCTACACACCAGCCAGACCTCTCCGTTCTGCCACCTCTGGACGCTTGGCACCTCCCCCTCTTCGCGTCTGCACTTCCCGCTCCCGTCTGCTGTCTGTCCTGGCCCCTCGCTGGTGGAATGACCTCCCCGTGATGGTCAGAACAGCAGAGAATCTCACCACTTTCAAACGCAGACTGAAGACTCATCTCTTCAGGCTGCACCTCTCCCCACCCCTCCCTAGCCTATAGTTCAGCTCATGGTACCTAGCTAGGATAATTTGATTATGTTAGTGTATCTGGTAGGATTGTTTTTGTATGATTAGGTGTGATTCCAGTGCTAGTTTGTACTTTGTACTTGGTAGGATTCTTGCTGCTGAACAAGCTTACTCTACAGGGTTGGAGTCCTGATCGATGTGGTCACTTCTGGCACTACGATCCTTACTTCACTCTAGTGTTTCTTTTGCGCCTCTACATCTTGAAACCTATGCACTTGTTGTACGTCGCTCTGGATAAGAGCGTCTGCTAAATGCCTGTAATGTAATGTAATGTAATACTGGTGTGCCCTAATGATTGAATATATCATTCCTGTATGTGTTGCATGTCCTCCTGCAAGGGTTTACAGTGATGGTCCTTCTAAGGATTGTTTTATACTTCTGTGTAGTCTGCATCGTTTGCATGATTTGCATTGTGTGTGTCATTTGCAAACGGGCAGAGAATTTATATGGCATGTTGTACAGGTGCAGGATGTGATTTTCCACCCACTTACAGATACCTTCAATTCCATATCTTTCATATCCTTTAATAAACTTTTATCACATCCATACTGTACGCTACGGGAACGAGGCACAGACGAGGCAGACAGTGCTGGCAACATGCCTGTAGAGGACTTTTATTGTGACAGCAGTATCACAATGAATGAAGACTGGGAAAAGTGAAACACAAGACGAGATCAGGCTACTCAAATGTTGGGGAAAGCAAAAGTGCTAGGGAAGTGCAGGTGGGTCCAAAATTCAGGCCATGAGGAGGGGCACGTCCGAGTCTGCCACAAAAAAAAAAAAAAAAAAACGAGAAACAGAGACTCTGTTAGTCACTCATTGAGGGGAAGGCCAGCACACCCCTGGAGTGAGACCTTGAGTGAAATCCTCAATTTCACTCTTCATCGCTGAACACTGTCATTGGCACATTTCCCATAAGATACATTCTTCATGTATACCTAATATAATAATACTATAATATATGTACTCTTCTTTGCAGACTGAACAACTGTGAACTCTCACAGAAGTGCTGTAATACTGTGGCCTCAGCTCTCCGGTCATCAAACTCACCCCTGAGAGATCTGGACCTCAACTACAATAACCTGGAAGATTCAGGAGTGGAGCTGCTCTGTGCTGGATTGAGGAGTCCAAACTGTGAACTACAGAGACTGGGGTGAGTAGTGCTGTGTATTGTGTGATCTTAACTAAATAGAATTTGTGATTATGGTTCTCAGTTTACTCCTCTGTCCACCAGCATTCTTTCTTTGCCCATGTATACCTTACTCCTCTATCACAACAAGCAAATAACAGCAGGATAAAACCTTTTGAGGATTGCCAGGTTTATGGTTCCTGAGCAGAATGTAAGGTTTCAGTGGAGTCTGTAGTATCAGGTCACAGGTGATGACTGGATGCTGAGTGTCTGATTGACATGGTAAAAGATTGACCACCTGCATAGTAAAATGTTTCAGGTCTGTCACACATTGCAGTCTTCATCCATCTCTATTATTCACTACCTGCTATGAACTCTAATGAAATCCATATTTACCCCACTCTCTTTCACACACTGACCTTTTGGTGAGTTTTACTCCTTCATCACACACCTGTGTGTGCTGCAGGATTGTGGTGTTTCTGAAAGGATTGTGAATAAAATGGTATTTTATTCTGCTGGTAAAGCCAAGCATTAACTATTGGCCGGCGGGGTATGTGTGTACATCTTGGTGGGAGAGTGTCCATCTGATCAACATGTGAGCTGCTGTTTAGATGCAGTGTTGCATCATTTAGTTTAGTCACTCTTCTGTGGTCCAGTCCCAAGTCATAGGATGGATATTATACCATTGTAAGCAGGCATGCTGTGTGGAATAGCCTGATTCAGAGATCAATGTTCTGGCTCTAGCTCCTATCATCTAAAGGATAACATCATTTACAGGAGTATTTCCTAGATAAGTATTCTAATAACTCTCAAATACCCACAGTTATTAAATTTTTTGTGCAGTTTATATTACTCCACAAGGTCTACCAAACATGTTGATAAGGGGTTTTAAAAGAAAAAAATGACTTAATACATCAGGCTTTTATTATCATTATTATTATCATTGTTACAATAATAATTAAATGCAACGCAATAATTAGTGAATTATATTCGCAATAGCGTGCGAGAATAAAATGAATGGATGGATTATAGGGCAAGGACACGCGGAAAATAGGTGCAATGTGTGGAATTTTCAAAAGACACCACGGTTTTAAAAATCTAGTGTCTACCAGCAGTACAAGTTAGTGGCAATAATCAGTTGTGGTGTTCTCATACAGCCACTAGATGGCGATGCAGTGTAATTCCAGTTGATGCCGTGGTTCAGTGGTACTCACTAATTTTCTTAGGAGAGCCACTTATGAGTAAGACCATTACTCAAAGAGCCACCGAGATTGCAGATATAACTCAGATGTTTTTTTTTTAAATCATCACTCTCAAGATATTTACCAACTTTGTGTATGTTAAAAAAAATACAGTACCATGCTTTCCATCCTTACATCTCTTTTTATTCTCAATTCATAATTACATTGCATTATTAAAATATATAATACTTGTGTGTGAATGTGTAAGGCTGGGAGTGGAACTCATCTTATGTATGTATGTACATATGCAATTATACATAAGAATTATCAACATGAAATAAAAAAAGTTCACAAAAATGTATATATTGGTCTACTAATAGAGATGAAAAACTTATTTTTCTCTGTTATATTTGTATCAGTATGTTGAGGCTCTCATGTGTTTTAGCTGTCCCTTGACTTTCTCCATGCAAAACTTGTAGTTAGTGGTTGCAATCCTAGTCAAACAATCAATATGCACATCTGTAAGCCTACTTCTATGTTTTCTTTTGACACTGTTCATTATAGAAAATGTTGCCTCACATGAGTAAGTGCTCACAAAAAAGCTCATTACCTTCTGCACACAAAGCTTTAAATATGGATAATCTGAGGCTGGGACCATGCTCCAGAAATGAGCAAAGCCTGATTTGAGCTCAGTTTTCAGTACATCCTTGACCTGCAGCTCAAGAATCTCACTCTGTATTACAGCAAGGTCTGGACAAAGGTTTTTCAGAGCAGGTGTAAGGCTTGACAATGACACATTAAAATGGTTCTCAATGAAATTGAAAAGCTCCCTATACCCCACAACATCTTGAAATCTCCTTTCAAATTAATTTCTTATTTCCTCCCATATGCCTACAAATTTGTCATAGTCAAAATGTTGCAGTAGATCAGGGTTAGCAGTTGTGCAGGCTCTTAGATTGGGAAAGTGAAGAAATTCTCTGTCGGGTATGAAGAGAGTGGTGATCTTGTGCTGGAAAGCAGTGACTGCTCTTTGCATGTTACCTGGGTGCTTCCCTTTTCCTTGGAGTTGGAGGTTAAGGGAATTCAGCTGGGATGTGATGTCAGTGAGGAGTGTCAGCTGTAATATCCAGTGTGGGTCCTCGAGCTTTGGCTCAGCCCTCCCCTTGCTTGCAAGAAAATCACGGATGTGAGGAAGTTGAGTACAGAATCGTTCAAGCACCGACAGCCATCTCACTTCGTTGTGCATCACAGATCCCCGTACTCTGCCTCGTCTTCCTCCAGAAGTGCATGGAATTCCCGGTGATTAAGTGCCCTGGTCTCGATAAAGTTGACGACTCGCACAACGAGCTGCATCACATTCTTTAGCTCTTGGATTTTAAGTTTTGACACGAGTGCCTCCTGATGAATTATACAGTGAAAGGAGACAAGCTTGGGAATGCTGTCTTCCTTTTCCATCAGTCCGATAAGTCCCTTCTCCTTCCCTCTCATGCTTGGAGCTCCGTCGGTGCACACCGACACAAGTTTCGATTTGTTTCCCTGCAAAAAAAATTCATCAGTGCTTGAAAAACGTCCTCCCCGCTGGTCTGTCCATGAAGTGGTAACAGACATAACCGTTCCTCCCGAAATTCGTCCTTTTGAATAAAGCGAACCCAGACACGATTGCGCCATATCGCTGTGGCGTAGGTTTCATTTGAACTTTGGGGGGGGGATACATAAAGCGGGGGGTCTGGGGGTCCTCCCCCAGGACATTTTGAGCGTCAAACACTTCATTTTTATGCACCAATTTGTGCCTTTTCTGCATCAATTTATGGTGGAAATGTCTTTATGTAAAGGAAAACACAAGATTCACGGAGACAAATGCACGTGTTCTAAATATTGAGGGGGGAGCTAACGTTAAAGAGATAGCCTATTGACAGCTAAAACAAACTTGTAATTTTACAAGACGTGCCCATAACGTTACACAAAACATTGACTAAGGCTAAAACACTAACACTGCAACATGGGGAGTCACGTTAATTCTCTGCTTAGCAACCGAGTGCAGCTATCGCCAGGTAGTTTTCTAAGTAAAGTGAACATCACATTCAGACAGTGTGATATGTGGCTAACAGCGGTACACTATCTGATATCATAGTTCATTCGCTGACAACTAGCTAGCTAACATTGATCTTAGCTGGCATATTGATAGGATTACCGTTACCGTCCTTTCCAACCGCTGTGAGTCACTGACTTTAGCTGGCGTTGTCATAAAATTTTTCCCGACCGTGAAAACTCTTCACGGTAAGAAATTTTAGGATAGCTCTTCCGATATTGGGTGGGACAAATGCAACTGTTTCCAATATTGCGGGGGCCGCGTCCCACCCGTTTCCTACGCCAATGTGCTGATTACATTGAATCGAGAAAACCAACCACTTTATCATGTTTTATAACCGTTAATATTTTTCATTCATCATGATTTTTTGGGGGGGGGGGGGGGGGGGGTTGTATTGGCCGGTTTTGATTATTACAACCCCCCCCATCCCCCCATAATTTACGCCCATGATGTCGCTTATGTCCATGCTCTCATCGAGTGCAGTGCTGTAACATGGTGCCGCTGCAAGATCTGCAATTAGCTGTTCCTGGATATCTTTCTGAAAGCTGCAGTGCATGTATTTGCTTTATTATTGGGTCCTTATTGGTGAAGTCACGGTACATTATCTCAGCTCAAAAAGCATTGTTTAACAATTTCAGCGTCCGTGAAAGCCTTCTTATGCCTAGCTAAAATCCATGCCATCTCATAAGTGGCCTCGGTCAATTTCTCGGCAACAGAGACTGATCTCGCCATTATTTTTTGCTGCTCAGTCAGAGTCTGTGTCAACTGTTTAATTTTATTTGTCCTCAGGTTGCTACCTGGCGGGTACAACATGTTGTAGGCCTACTTGGCGTGAAAAGCACTAAAGTGGCGTCCAAGGTTAGACCGTTTACAACTGGCACTAGTCTTCTGGCAAATTAGGCAGAATGGAGTGGATTCGTATTGCACAAAGAAAAACTCATCAGTCCATGTATCCTGAAATTTTCGGTGTTCGTCCTGAATTGACCGCACCTTTTTCTTTGCTGGTGCAGCATCGGTGTCTTGGGCTTCTCGGCCAAACTGATCTGCATTTCCCCCCTCTTTTCTCACGTTGCTCTTTCTCCTCTGGCCTGTTTCTAACTCCGTCAGCTAATGAAGAATCACTTTTCTCGTTCTGCTTTTTTCTAATAATAAATCTGTCCATTTTGAGTGGGGTGGAGGCCGAGACAATATTTGATATAACATTACGACGTACGGCATTATGGAATATCTAATTTAGGTTTACGTGCTAAACTTGTAAAACCATTCGCAAATGCAAAGCTACGCACATAGGCTGTACGTCTACCCATGATCCCTCGCTGTTACGTAGCCTACGTTCTTTGACGTAGCCTATCTTCAGTATGCTGCCGTCTGCTGGATAATTCATTTCAATGTGCTAAAACAGGACATCTGTAGAACCTATACGGAACCTGTAGAAGTAAGTTATAGCTATATTCTTATTGTTGTCAGTGGGTCTGGGCCGCAAAACAAAGTCTCCCGTAATGAGTAACACTGATCTAAGTGTTCTCTGACATTAAGACCATCAGTCATAGGAGGTAAATGTACCGCTCATCCAGGAATCTTGTGATTCATAGACTTCTGCCCTGAAGGAGCAACTTAACCTGTAAATTCAGCAGATGTAAGTGCCAAAACTCACTGTCCTAGGGATCAACCAAATTAAGGCTTATCTGTGTAGTGAGTAGGGGTGGGCTTTATAGACTTAAAACTATAACACGGTATTTCATGGTATTTTTTGCGGTAGCGATATAAATGAAAATATGAAAATAGTACCATTCAACACTATCTTTTTGGCCACAAGTGACATCAGCGTACAGTCTTGAGAGCTATGCAAACAAACATTGATCCAAAAAAATAAAACTTAATCCTGACCATCATCAAATACTAAACTGTACCAATTAAGTAGGCTAAAAAATAGAGCATGAATTTTATTTCCAAATTAAAATTCCAGTGAAAATGCAAACTCCGATACTCGCAGGGTTCATAATCTAACCCCAGGAAAAACAAATGGAAATGTTGTAAAAATACTTTTCTTCTGTAAAAGTGCAAATAATGTTTAAATAGTCCAAACTTAACAAGTCTTAAACTATGCTGCAAAACATCAAAACAGTATATAAACACAATAATGATTCAAATCAAGTTCAAGTTTGAAATGTAAACACCGATTCTGACTTCAATTATAAACTACATACAACAAATGAAAACGTAAAAACTTATACAACCTCTGTTGTACTGTCATGGCACAAATAGTCGTAAAAATAGTGCAAACAGCAAATCAAAAAGTAACAATCCCAAACATGTCTTCAGTTAGTTTACAAAACTACAAAACAGTGCAAAAACAACACAGGCTCCTGTACAGATCCCTGTGGGACTCCTGTAGCACGGGGATGAGGAGCAGAGGCAGACCTCATCCAGGTGACCTGGTATGACCTGGGGCACTCCCAGAAATGCCCATCTCAGCCAAGGTGAAGAGGAGTAAGTTTGGTTGACCATGTCGATTGCTGCAGACAGTTCTAGGAGGATCAGGACAGAGGAGAGGCGTGAGAAGGGCAGTCCCTGTTGAGTGCCCCGATCGAAAGCCAGACTGGTGAGGACCAAGCAGGTTAACCGGCAGTTATTACATGAAAGAGGACAAAGTTATTACATTAACTGTTTTTATTATATTAACTATTATGTTATTATATTATATTATATGTGGCTCTGGTTTATTTGCTTTTTACCTTAAATAAGAAATGGCCCTGCATTCAAATCTGAAATTGATCTGTATTTTCCAGGAAAAAAGCTAAAATTCCCTTTTTTGTATGAGGGTGCTGCCATCTTGGAACAAGCTAGTTTGTGACATCATTACATTACATTACATTTATTTGGCAGGCGCTTTTGTCCAAAGCGACGTACAAAAAGTGCATTTCGTGGTCATAGACAACTGCTAAACACAGGTTCAGTAAGGTACAATACTTATTTTGTACAGCTATTTCTAGCCAAGAACACAGTTTAGTTCACACAGTGAACACTATTCAGACCTAACGTCTGCAAAGCCAACTAGGCAGAAGAATAAGCTACAGTATTAGGACAAATACAAATTACCAAAAAGTGCTGGGATGGGGCAACATGTAACAATTGTCATGAAAAAAAGGGGGGGGGGCGCGGATTTAGAGTGAAATATACAGCGTGGTGGTGGTTAGTCTAGGTATAGTCTGAAGAGATGAGTCTTCAGGCCACGGCGGAAGATTGGTAGTGAGGGGGAGGTTCGGAGAGGGACTGGGGAGCTAGGGTGGAGAAGCTTTGTGAGGTTTGTCCTGGGGGGTTGGGGGGCTCACTGGATGGGCGAAGGAGTTCCGGATTGTAGCCACCTTTCCTTCAAAGGCGGCCAGAAAGTCATCTGCGGAGAGGGAAGAGGGAGGTGGGGGTGGAGGAGGAATGAGGAGGGAAGAGAAGGTGGAGAATAGTCTGCGTGGATTAGAGACACATGCACTGATCTTAGATTGGAAAAATGAGGCTTTAGCTGACGTGAGGGCAGATGTGAAAGTCACCAGCAGGGTATTATATGCGGTCAGGTCATCAGAGGATCGGGATTTCCTCCACTTCCTTTCTGCAGCCTGCAGTGATGTTCTGCTGGAGCGTAGTGACTCAGTCAGCCATGGGCAGGGGGTGAGGAGCGTGCTGGTTTGGAGACAAGAGGACAAAGTGAGTCGAGGGACTGGGAGAGGCAGGAGTTGAAGGTGGAGGTAGCAAGATCAACTGGCAGGTTAGAGAAAGACGCAGGAGAGGGAAGTGTAGACAGAGCAGTGGAGATGAGGGAGGATTGTGACAGAGTAGAGAGATTTCTCCTGAAAGTTACTGTGGGTGAGCTGTCGGATTAATTGAGGGGGAGTAAATAGGAGAGGGAGAAAGAAAGAAAGAAGTGGTCTGAGACATGGAGGGGAGTCACTGTAAGTTGGGGAATGGAGCAGCTTCTGCTGAATACAAGGTCTAGTTGGTTACCAGCCTTGTGTGTGTGGGGGGGGGGGGGGAGAGAGAGAGGAGAGCACAGGGATAGAGCGAAAGACTGGAGGAGTGAGGCAACCCTGGACAGTTGGGAGGTCTCTGGTGGGAGGTTGAAGTCTCCCAGTAGAATAGCAGGAGTGCCATCCTCAGGGAGGGAGCTCAGGAGAGTGTCCAGCTCATCCAGGAAAGAGCCGAGTGGACCTGGAGGACGGTACAGAACAATAATGTGAAATTTTGAGGGATGAGTTACAGTAATTGCATGAAATTCAAAGGAGGAGGAAGTAGGGTTAGGACTGGGGAGGACACAGAACTTCCAGAACAAGGAAATGAGCAAACCGGTACCCCCGCCTCGGCCAGAGGCCCTGGGGATGTGCGAGAAGGAGTATCCCGCAGACAGTGTAGCTGGGGTAGCGGTGTTGTCGGGAGTGATCCAAGTTTCTGTGAGAGCCAGGAAGTCAAGAGACTTCGTCTTGGCAAAGGCAGTAATGAAGTCAGCTTTCTGGACAGCTGACTGGCAGTTCCATAGTCCACCTGTGACAGTGAATTCCTGAGGTGTGGATAACGGTGGGTAGATCAGGTTAGATAAATTGCGCCTGTGGTGAATAGACCATTTGGGGCGAGGCAGCGCACATAAGGGAATTGGGTTTATAAACATGATGAACTGACGACGAGGCTACCTATGGCAGCCTCCGCTGGAGCTATAAATACGGGGTGGCAATTACATACTTGCATTACCTTCATTAGGGCAGATAAGCACCAGGTGAAGCTACTCGAAATTAGCTCAACAATACCGGGCAATTTAACACCAACCCCCGCACACAGTTTCACTAACGCGTTTAACTTACAACATCATTGGCATTAGTCTCGGCTGTTCAATTTTTACTGCTAGATGGCTGACTTTCAGTGAGCTCAGCGACGAATCAGGAGGGAAGAAACAAAAGAAAAAATGCATAGAGAGTCCTTTTGTATTGCTCCAGGGTGCTCAAATGAGTATTACTACACAATGCCTATCATTTTCATGAACTGCCTCTGACGAGACTGCAACCGCTGAGCTGCTGGCTGCTCTGAAATGGTCCACCTGTGGGACAGGGCGACGGGTCTGCAGTGATGCTTTGTTCTTCACACCACAAACCAACTGAAGCCAGACGCTGTGGTTGGGTGGGAGGGCAAAATTAGCAATGAACTTATCTACAGTATGTCAGATATCAAGTGTTTAGATTATGGTCTCAGAGAGAGAAACAGTGAACTGGATACAATATTGGCTTGAAGAATGCTGCCTACCCTCCCCTCCACGAAAATTAAAGGAAACGTTCTTTACGCCACTCTGATACCCTAATCTAGGCGGGCGACCTATGGGTCCCACCTCCTGCAGAGTTTGTCTCGGAAGAGACAAACCAGGAGACAAAGCTATTTACAAGATCCGGTTCTGTTTGATCTTAAGCTTAAATGCAATCTGTGACATTTTATTGATATCATTGACTGAAAAGTTCATGTTTATGTTAGAAGCACAAGTAGACTTCCATGCTTTTTATTGGTGTTCAATAGCTTAACCGAATTACCTATTAATATATATATTTAATTTAATATCATCTTTTACATTTTTATCTAAAAAGTTCTTTGTGTGTTTATTTTTATTTGTTTGCTTATAAGTTAATGTTCTTAAATATAGAAACTTTAATAAAATATAAGTTTTTCAAATTGATTTGAAATGCACTTTTTGACAAAATATCGGTCAAACATCGGTAATCGGTGGGCTAGGACTCTCCAAAATCGGGATCAGCATCGGACCCAAAAATCTGGCATCGGTCGGGCACTAGTCTTTATTTTGGTGTTGGTTTCTTGGTTGTGCGTTTTAGCTAATTTCCTTTGTTTCTGTGGCACTGGAAGAGGGTAATACTTTGATAAGGTCTGGCTCTTCAGTCTTTCTTTTCTGGTAATCTAAATTTAACATCTTGTTTGATATCTTCTGTTTTGTTTTGTAACTTAGAAGTAGACCTGATATAGAGTTTGTTTTGGTTTGTCAGTTGATTCCACCAGGTTACTGTCAACTGACCTATCAATGATTAGATTCATAATTGTCATTTTTAATATTACTTGTTAAAGTAAATCGTAAAATATATTTTATATGTAGGTTAAGTGAGTAGTATGCAGCACCAGGGGGCCCTGAGGCAGACTCAGTACAGGGGCTCAGCTGATCCCTTAGCAGTGTGCAGCACCAGGGGGCCCTGAGGCAGACTCAGCACAGGGGCTCAGCTGATCCCTTAGCCCATAGTGATGGATGACAAAGAGATTTTACATTTGGGCAACCCCATAGTTGTACCCCTGTGAAACAGGAAATGGTGAAAGGCAGCAGTACAGTTCCGGGGGACTGAGATCATTTTTTTTTAGTAAAATGTCTTTAGATGCCACTTTGTTTGGTTTTATTTTAAATATTCTTTAGGGGTGCCACTAATTTTGACCCCTATGTTTTTGAGAAAAATCCTTTTAAAAAAATTTTTTTTTTAATAAGAATTGTTTTATTAAAGTGAAAGTAAGCAGTTTCTACAGATGTTTGAGCAGATAATTAAAATCATTAGGTTTATTGTTTCTTTTATATAATCATTTATGCTAATTTTAAGGAAGAGTGCCAATAATTCTTCTTTACTTGAATGTATGAACTCTTCTTTGCAGACTGAACAGCTGTGACCTCACAGAGAAGTCCTGTGATATTGTGGCCTCAGCTCTCCAGTCACCAAACTCACCCCTGAGAGATCTGGACCTCAGTTACAATGACCTGGGAGATTCAGGAGTGGAGCTGCTCTGTGCTGGACTGATGAGTCCAAACTGTAAACTGCAGAGACTGGGGTGAGTAGTGCTGTGTACTGTGACATTAACTAAATAGAATTACTGATTATGGAAACGTAAGGGTTTGAATTTTGTCACAGGGAAGACTAATTTCCTGACTCCATTCATTTTCAAAACCTCTAACCTGAATGTTTGTGTGAATACAATTTTGTTCATAAGATTATTGACTGGGGGGTGCTCATATGAAAAGATGGGCAGCTTGACCCTGTATCCTGGAGAGAGAGACTAGCTACTGCTGCCAGGCATTCATCAAAGTGTTCTCTGACATTAAGACCTTCAATCCTGGGAGGTAAATTAACCGAATTACCTATTCATGTTTGGTCTTGTTAGAAAGGGACTAAATTCCTGAATATTTTGGTAATATATGGTTCTTGGCCCTGCTTTCAACAACATAAGGTCACTTTCATTAATAAGTACACTGTCAGCTTTTAGGCCAGCTTTTTAGGCCATTCCTTGTCATAAATGAGCCTGCCTCCCTTTCTACATCTGACTGTGGAATTGCCCAATCAGGGCAAACATGCTCAAGCCATGCTGCGTTAAGTGTTTATGATGGCCTCAGTAAAAAGTTGTGTTGTGTTGCAGTTGGTCTTTATTAGAGCCCGCCATTATTTGACTTTTTTGACGACATCGGAATCGGCAGTTATGCAGGCGATGTGTCCCGATTTTTAAATAAGTATAATAAACAATAAAAACATTGATTATTTATATGTACTTGTTTGTTCGAACGTTGTAATTGCTATTTACTAGAATTATCCAGTAGAGGGAGCTCTAATACAAGTGTGAACTGCAGCAGCTGACGCCCTACTTCCGTAATAAGACGTTTGTCACTCGTGCCTCATCCAATATTCTCCACTGCAAGAGTTGTCTGCACAGATTCGATTGCCGCAATAAAGGTATGTATATTTAGTGAAAGTTTTTAATTAAATGCGTTTATACGACCACTATGTTCATCAATCCTCCTTATCAAGCGAGCGAACTAGCTAACATATTTGGTTCACTTTAGCAAGCTAGCTGGCTAGCAAGCCTTTATGAAGTGGCAGTGAGCACATAAGCAGCGTAGGATCTACATTTCCAGAGGACATCGCTGTATTCTCAAATAAATAACCAGCCAAAATAAAATGGTGATTGAATGCATCACACATTTGTTTTTTTTATCTGAGATAATGATATTAGCTACTATATGATGCTATGCCAACGCGTTATTGCGAGTGTGTCATCTAGTCACGCGTCATCATAGCAAGCTAACCAGACAGTAAAAACGCCGATAAAAACACTTCTAACGTGGATAATTTTAAGCCATGTTATCTAGCTTTGTCGTGATAACACGAGAAGGATTGCTGTTGGATAAGTGAATCAACCAACAGTTAGCGTGGGTAACCTGCACGAAAGCGCATTGAAGTTTTTTTCACGTATTTCATCCAGTCAATTTAATTTCATCTAACGTTACACTTGATTCACTCATTAGCTCCGCTAGATAATGTCTTCCTCTTTGAGATCATGTAGTAGAAATAAAATAAGAAAATATAATTCATTTAACTTACTGAGAATATATAATAAGAAATAATGAGGCTGTGTCCATAGCTAATGCGTTATTGCGAGCGAGTGTGTCTAGTCACGCGTCAGAGCGCATTATAGTTATTTTCACCACCGAATTCTTATGGACAGGGAAGCTCGCTAGATAAAGTCTTACTCTTTGAGATCATGTAGTAGGAATGAAATAAGAAAATATAATTAATTTACTGAGAATAGATACTAAAAAATAATAATAACAAATTAATAATAATAATCATAAAAATACATGTTTGAAACTGGAAAACTGATTTTTTTAAATTAATTTTTTATAGATGGCTGGAAAAGAAAGGAGTAAAAGCAAGGTGTGGAGTTATTTTGATTTCACACACTTAAAGATGGTGTTAATATATATATTTAATTTAATATCATCTTTTACATTTTTATCTAAAAAGTTCTTTGTGTGTTTATTTTTATTTGTTTGCTTATAAGTTAATGTTCTTAAATATAGAAACTTTAATAAAATATAAGTTTTTCAAATTGATTTGAAATGCACTTTTTGACAAAATATCGGTCAAACATCGGTAATCGGTGGGCTAGGACTCTCCAAAATCGGGATCAGCATCGGACCCAAAAATCTGGCATCGGTCGGGCACTAGTCTTTATTTTGGTGTTGGTTTCTTGGTTGTGCGTTTTAGCTAATTTCCTTTGTTTCTGTGGCACTGGAAGAGGGTAATACTTTGATAAGGTCTGGCTCTTCAGTCTTTCTTTTCTGGTAATCTAAATTTAACATCTTGTTTGATGTCTTCAATCTTCTGATGTTTTGTTTTGTAACTTAGAAGTAGACCTGATACAGAATTTGTTTTGGTTTGTCAGTTGATTCCACCAGGTTACTGTCAACTGACCTATCAATGATTAGATTCATAATTGTCATTTTTAATATTACTTGTTAAAGTAAATCGTAAAATATATTTTATATGTAGGTTAAGTGAGTAGTATGCAGCACCAGGGGGCCCTGAGGCAGACTCAGTACAGGGGCTCAGCTGATCCCTTAGCAGTGTGCAGCACCAGGGGGCCCTGAGGCAGACTCAGCACAGGGGCTCAGCTGATCCCTTAGCCCATAGTGATGGATGACAAAGAGATTTTACATTTGTGCAACCCCATAGTTGTACCCCAGTGAAAAAGGAAATGGTGAAAGGCAGCAGTACAGTTCTGGGGAACTGAGATCATTTTTTTTAGTAAAATTTCTTTAGATGCCACTTTGTTTGGTTTTATTTTAAATATTCTTTAGGGGTGCCACTAATTTTGACCCCTATGTTTTTGAGAAAAATCCTTTTTAAAAAAATTTTTTTTTAATAAGAATTGTTTTATTAAAGTGAAAGTAAGCAGTTTCTGCAGATGTTTGAGCAGATAATTAAAATCATTAGGTTTATTGTTTCTTTTATATAATAATTTATGCTAATTTTAAGGAAGAGTGCCAATAATTCTTCTTTACTTGAATGTATGAACTCTTCTTTGCAGACTGAACAGCTGTGACCTCACAGAGAAGTCCTGTGATATTGTGGCCTCAGCTCTCCAGTCACCAAACTCACCCCTGAGAGATCTGGACCTCAGCTACAATGACCTGGGAGATTCAGGAGTGGAGCTGCTCTGTGCTGGACTGATGAGTCCAAACTGTAAACTGCAGAGACTGGGGTGAGTAGTGCTGTGTACTGTGTGACATTAACTAAATAGAATTACTGATTATGGAAATGTAAGGATTTGAATTTTGTCACAGGGAAGACTAATTTCCTGACTCCATTCATTTTCAAAACCTCTAACCTGAATGTTTGTGTGAATACAATTTTGTTCATAAGATTATTGACTGGGGGGTGCTCATATGAAAAGATGGGCAGCTTGACCCTGTATCCTGGAGAGAGAGACTAGCTACTGCTGCCAGGCATTCATCAAAGTGTTCTCTGACATTAAGACCTTCAATCCTGGGAGGTAAATGTCCTGCTCATCCAGGAATCTAAAACCAACAACTATCCCTGGGATTAACCTAATTAAGATTTACCCCATTTGGGTAGCGAGACTATATAAATATCACAAGGCATGACCTCTGTATTATTCTATTAAATAACATTTGACTGACCCTAGCAGCTATCCAAGAAGAGCTGCATATCCTGCTAGTGAATCTAACAGTATGCCCAGTGAGTACCTCAGTAAGGGTGTTACCCCAAAACTTTAAGTTACTGTCGCTACCCCGGTTCTCCGAAACACAGAGTAGAGAGATCCACGTATGGGGAATGACATCCGGTCATCCAATTGCACCAAGTGTGGCTTTGACAGCCAGTAGCGCATTCAATGCTACAGGAGACTACTGCCCTCCTGGAAGAACATATAGGACACTGCAGCGCTACTACTCCTCAGTGAACATATTCACTTCTCATGCGTGGCAAGCAGGGCAGTCTTGGTGGATCTCTCCACCGGGGTTACAACAGTAACCTAAAGTTCTCTTTCATCATCTCGTGTTTGAGATCCACCTATGGGGAGATATGGACAACTCCCAGATTGCCTTATGCTCACAGCTGAGATACTGTCAGGCCAGCAAATGATGCCTCCTCCCCTGAGGGGAGGGTGGTGTCTGGCACATCCCGTGTAGGGAAGTACTAAACACATTCCACTGCCCAAAGCTATAGCCAGGTCCCGGGAACAATGTGAAGTACTAAAACCCATAGCAGATGAGGGGAGATGTGTGTGCCTCACACAGAGTTCACCCCCAGAACTGAGTGGGCTACTGGCCTCCTGGTGACGTTCAGGCGGTAGAACCTTGCAAAAGTATCTGGAGAAACCCAGACTGCAGCTGAATACATTTCCTGTAAGGAGAGCCCATGGAATAGGGCCCACAATGCAGCCATACCCCTCGTAGCATGAGCCCTCAGGCCCAAAGGGGGTGTTATCCTCTTTGAATCCTATGCCATAACAATAGCTTCCACAAGCCAATGGGACAGTCACTGCTTAGAGATACTTTTTCTTTGCAGGCAGGGGCCCAGACCCTGGTCGCTCTTTCTAAAAGCCTTAGTCTTTGTCATATATGTGCGGAGAACACAGCATATGCAGCCTATGCTCCTCGTCAGAGGAGAAAGGTAGTGGGTGAAAAGCGGCAAGCTCCAACATCTCACATGTGAAAGGAGGGAAGCTTTTAGGCATAAAGGCTGGATTGAGCTAAAGAAAAAGCCTGTGCATCTTAGGGGAGAATATTGTGCACGAGAGATGCACTGAGAGCACATG
>NW_026985611.1:0-18698 GCF_018555375.3 Anguilla rostrata | reverse complement strand
CTGAATATTATTGCAGAGCCCAGTGCACCACTGCGGATCCAAGAAGGTCTCAGGAGCGCTGATTGATGTGGCCAGCACCTGGGCAATCTGAATTACAGAGTGTGTGGGAGAATATGCAGGGGACTTGTTCATACAGTGAGTACTGGGGGCAGGGATCTCACATATCCTGTACATTGGGGAATCTTCGCACAATTTCCACAAGACAAGCTGATAAAGCCATCCCAGACCATATTGGTGCCTGCTGATGTAAGTCCCGTGTAAGCAGTAAGTCTGAAAGAACTAATGCTCCAGGAAGGAGTTAGCTTAGGTGTGCCGACCAAATAACTGTTGTGCAAAGGTTATACTCCCCGTTAAATTGTAAAAGGCTTAATATTTCCAGTGGCGTGTTCAGGCACACACTCAGCAGTGTCCCAGCTAAATGGCAGTAACGTTACATGAAAGACTGGACGAGCAGTAGACCAAATATCCTTGTGGTCTCTAGCAAAAGAAAAGTTCTTGTCACGTATTTACTTACTTGGCCACCACACACATCTAAGCCTACCTCCCCCTTCTATTCCATATTGCTTTGAAATGCTGGTGCTATTTTACTTGCACTACTACGCAAAGAAGGGTTAGGCTTAGTGTCTGGGCTTACTGGCAACAGCTAAGGGTGTTAGGCGTCCTCCCACCCCTCCCCCTCTTCGACATGTTCTCAGAGAAATCTCACCCTTAGAATAACCAGCACTGCGAGGTATCTCCATTAAAATAGGATTTTTTTCTACAGAAGGGAGTCAGTAGCTACACACACAAGAATGCATTACTGACGAAGAAAACCGGGGTAGTCCTGCGTGTATAACCATTTTCAAAAGGTTCTATCAGTTATTTTGAAGTCAAGTTTTTGATTATTGTTGGGAGAAATTGCAAAAAAATTTGTCTTTGGGGTTTTTTATTCATTAATGGTGTCTATATTAATACATTCTTATTTACCTAGCCAAAAACATGTGCCCTGATACTTTTGGCTGTCTGGGTTTGAGCGATAATGGTTCCGTAAACTGGTTTGTAACTCAGTTTTTATTCATTCGGACCCATTGTGTCTGACGACGGTTTTCCTTTGTGCGATCAGTGCTGGACGTCTCATTCTCTTTCCCTTCAGCTCCTGTGGCTCTGGACCCAACACAGCACATTCCCTCCGCTCCCCTGTCCTGAGGATCTGACCAGGCTGAGACCAGTGGTGAGAGACAGCAGATTTCCTGATAATCCAGAGAGATTTGATGGGGGCGGTGTGTGCTGTGGCTCTGAGGGAATTCATCTCAGGAGACACTGCTCGGATTAAAGTGGTGGGTGGGTTAAGGTTTCTGGTTGGGGGGGTGTGGCTAAAAGGTCCTCGACGAAAGGGTTGTGGTGTGAGCCCAGCCGGAGGAGTGTGGAGTATACGGCTGGACAATGGGAAATACGCAGCCCTGACCTCCCCACCTAAAGGCCTCACTGTGCAGAGGAAACCCCAGAGGGTCAGAGTGCAGCTGGACTGGGACAGGGGGGAGGTGTCATTCTCTGACCCCAGTGACAACACCCCACTCTACACTTTTAAACACTCCTTCACTGAGAGAGTCTTTCCATTCTTCTGGCTTGGTTTAATGTGTACCGATCCACTGAAGGTGTCCAGTGTTTCCCCCAGGATTTCATTGTAGGCAGGGGGGGTGAGCGGGGGCCTGGTTGGAAGGGGGGATAGTTTGGTGGGGTGGATGGGTGCTGCTGCGATCGTATTTGGTTGGGGGGGGGCATCGATTGCATTTTATTCATTTATTTATTCCCTTTGTTTGGCACCCCCCCACTCACATTTCCTAATGAAACACTGAAAAAAGGATGCAAAAGACAATAAAATATATCAGTTTAACTTTGTTAAGCAAGCTGGCTGAAATAGAGTTGTTTAAATCCCGCTCTGTGAATGGGATATTTAGGAGTTCTGTTATCCAGTGGAGATGGCTAACTTTAGCTTTGAATCAGTTAGGCTGCTCTCTATGGTTTGTAGGGACGGTCCTGAAGCCAGGCCAGCTTCCACACAGACTCCCGGTGTTCTGACTGCTTGGCTGCACCTGTGTCCTTCACAGTGGCTTCTGTGACTGACAATCAGCAGCTTCACAGACATCAGAACAGCTCCCACTGTCTCCATTCTTCCCTCATCTCATCTACATGGAAGAAGGATGAGATTTTCACCTCACAGTTTTTTGGTGTTTGTTCCTCTTAGTCTCTGATCACCATTGACATTTAATACAAATATGTGCCTGTAAAATATAATTATAAATTCTCTATTATTTCTCATGTAAATACTAACATTTTATAGAGTTCCATAATGTCAAATTTTTTCCTGTAACTTCACAATGTTATTTCCTACTTATTGCTGTGGTATATCATGGTATTATAAGTATGTGGGTCTGTGTGTAATCAGTTGAATTGTAATAAATGCACCAGTGGAGTCACTCCAGAGTGCTGCTCTTTTCCTGACCCGTCACCAGTGTGTCTCCCAGGTGTGTGATGAGGTAAGTCTCTCTCTCCAGTGCAGTATGAACACAAACAGAGACAAACACACCCCTCATATGCTGGGTTTGGGTTCATTCCACAGTCATTTCTGCTGATCTGAGATCAGTTGAGAAACGCAGATATGCCCAGTGCCCCTAGATGGCGCCTTGAACTCTGAGAGTTCAGTAAATGCTTGCGGTCATACTCAGTCTGTCCACAAGAGGGCGCCTGAAGCTGTGCTGAGGTGTTGGGTGAAGCCTTGGCTCTACCAGGTGTGTGAGTGTGAGAGCACTGGGGCCCCTGGGGGCCCCACGCTGGCCTGTGTGTGAGAGTGAGAAAGCACTGGGGCCCCTGTGGGCTCTGGGCCCCTATGGGGCCCCACGCTGGCCTGTGTGTGAGTGTGAGAGAGCACTGGGGCTCCTGGGGGCTCTGGGCCCCTATGGGGCCCCACGCTGGCCTGTGTGTGAGTGTGAGAGAGCACTGGGGCTCCTGTGGGCTCTGGGCCCCTATGGGGCCCCACGCTGGCCTGTGTGTGAGTGAGAGAGAGCACTGGGGCTCCTGTGGGCTCTGGGCCCCTATGGGGCCCCACGCTGGCCTGTGTGTGAGTGTGAGAGAGCACTGGGGCTCCTGGGGGCTCTGGGCCCCTAGGGGGCCCCACGCTGGCCTGTGTGTGAGTGTGAGAGAGCACTGGGGCTCCTGGGGGCTCTGGGCCCTATGGGGCCCCACGCTGGCCTGTGTGTGAGTGTCTGTGTGTGTGAGTCCAAGAGCACGATCCTCCCCCCACAGCGGGATCTTTATATTCACTGTCCCTCCACAGTCGCCCCCCCCCCCCTCCCCCAGTGTGCTCCCCTCAGCTCTCTGTCTGTCTGCTGTGCGCTGCTTTCCTCTAAACTCCACACAGACACAACGGAGCCTCTCGGTCCTCGTTACTGAGCAACGACAAGCACCCCCTCCCTGAACAGAGTAGAGAATAAACTGTGAAAATTACACACCCTAGAAGTAATGAACCCTTTATTATCAACAGGGAAGTGACACCCCCCCAATAAACCATCAACATCATCATCATCATCATCAGTGACAGGTGGTCGGGTCTTAAGCAGGGTGGTGATTACCATCTTGTTAGTTTTCATTTCAACCCTGTTTTGGCACATCTGATTCTACTAATTAGCAGCTCATTGAGATCTCTAGCTATTGAGTGAGTTGTGCTTTGTTTTTGACTGAAAACCTGGTAGTTAAATTGAGTGAAATCTTATCTAGCTTAATTTTCTTAAACCACTGGTAGCCTAATGCTTTTAGTCTTTTAGTGCAAGTAAAATAGGCACTAAAGATGGGAATAATATTCCAAAGAAAGAGTTCTGCTTAGTCATGAGGAAAGTCTTGTCTAAGACTATTTTTACTCCTCAGACTCATGTTTTTGTGTTAATGTAGGCAGAACTGAATGTTGTCTCCAGCTGTAGCTGCTGTCTTAGTGCTTCTGAGATGAATATCAAGACATGAACTGCACACTAAATCTGCATTAGAACCCTGCCTGGGTGACATCATACTGTCTGTTAGCCAATGACCAGCGTTGACTGACCTTGACCGCATACAGCCATTGAGAGCCATCAGGTAAGGTAGATTGTTTTATTCATGCTTTTATATTGGTGGCTTCTTGGTTTGGGTGTGGATGCTTTCTGTGCATGTAGCTTGAGCTGTGCCTTTTGTTTTGCTTATAGGTTTATTTTGAGTAGGTGGCCGATGCATGGATTGACCGCTGTTCCTTCTTTTCGTTTTATGTACATGTTGCAAATTAGCTGCCCAGCTACCACAAGTGAGCATGCTTCCGCTCATAGGATCTGGCCTTGTGTTGATCAGCTAGTGCGCGGAGCTGGTCAGCTAGCTTGAGCATTTCTTTTTGTTTTAATAGTTTTTTTGTTTTCATGTTAGCCATTCTCCCCCGCTCTAACTCAATCAGCTGACCCAGTCTTGCTTTAACTATTCTTTGTGCTTTGCCTGCCATTAATTCGAGGGGCTTGTCTATCTGCATGCTGTTGGGTTTGCTTTACGCCCCTTCTAGATTGGTGTGCTTGACTAAGAGCGTTTGGCTTTGCTTTAACTATTTGTGTGTTCTTCTACTTTGCTCTGTGGAGTTTAGTGTGATTACAATTGCAGTGTACCTTAATGGAGTGTGTCAGTCACAGGTGCATATATTCCCTTCTCTAAGGTCGCAGCAAACACAAGTAAGGTACAAGCCAGCCGGGTAGTCTGTTTGCAGTAAGGGGTGGAAATGTTAAATGTTGTGCGTGTTATTGCTCATTAAACCATTTTATGAATTGGAGAAAATAAAGGAAGCTAGCACTTTGCTATTTTCCCTAACATAGTTTTTTATGAAATTAATGTTAATAAAAAGGATCTGTTTTTTTTCTCTTTTACTCGAGACTCCTGTCGTTCATACTTGCGTTGGTAACAATTTTACCCAAAAATCCAACATACCTGACACAAAACAACAACCGCAAATCCACGTTTCGGTGCCTGGATTCCAGTTGTCTCTGCGAAATGCAGCGATGCATCGCTTCTCTTTTCTTTAGCTTTCGGCAGTCTGTAAAAAGATCCAATTTCTTGTTGAATGTCCATGGACCACTGGTTCTTTGGTAACTTGTAAGGATCACTGTCGAGTCCAACTGCCTTTAATTTAAGCAGATAATCGTTTGTTTTACTCCCGGTTTTGCAGTTTCCTATAGTAAAGGCAGCCATGTGGCAGCATGTTTTGCCACTCAGTCCCGACTGAGGGGGCGTATTCCGGTGGCAAAGTGACATCAATGCATACCCTTTATATTCCTGCCTCTCGTCCAATGCATGCTGGGATAGGCTCCAGCACCTCCTGTGACCCCAAGCAGGAATAAGTGGGTTAGTTAATGGAAGGATGGATTGATTTTTTTTTAAAACCTTTTTATATAAATATCTAAAAGACTCCACTATTTGCATTAGCTGTGTATATCGGAACACATTTTTAAATAAGACCTTAAACTGAACTGAATGCAGCAGAATTTTCTTACATTATAAAGAACCCGAAGAACAGCGCTGGTGTAGAGCTGCTGGCAGATCAGCCAATCAAACCTCAGTGGTACAATGCTGTCCCCCTGCAGGAAGTGCTGTCTCTGATTATCAGGCGTGTCTAACAGGAAGAGGGAAGTACAGTTTCTCACACACAGGCAGTTACACTGGGGATCTAATGATATGATTTCAATGTATATTTCTCTGAAATGAAGACATTTCTGAAGATATTACCTAAGGAATAAAAACAAGCTGGAAAGAACAGAGATTTGGGACTAAATTAAATTCTGTCTAATCTGCAGATTTTGAATTCACAGGTAGTAAAAGTGAAACTAAACTACAGATTCAGCAGAAGCCATTACTGAGCTCAGAACAGAGAAAGACAGAATGGCGTCTGGATTTTCTCTCCTGGAAGAGGAGCTGTCCTGTCCTGTGTGCTCTGAAATCTTCAGGGATCCTGTTCTCCTGAGTTGCAGTCACAGCTTCTGTAAGGCCTGTCTGCAGCAGTACTGGGAACAGAAGGGATCTCGGGAGTGCCCAGTTTGCAGAAGATCTTCTAAGGATAAACCTCCCTGTAACCTGTCTCTGAGGAATACCTGTGAGGCGTTCTTAAAGGAGATAAATCAGAGAGCTAAAGCAGGATCTGAAGTGCTCTGCAGTCTGCACAGTGAGAAACTCAAACTCTTCTGTTTGAAGGATCAAATACCCATCTGTGTCATCTGCCAATCTTCAAGAAAACATGCAAACCATGAAATGCTACCAGTTCAGGAGGCTGCACAAGAGTATAAGGTATAATACAAGTATAATTTTCATATACAATAATTCAAAATTTGTCTACTTTTAAATTGATTTTAGTAATTTTCAGTTGACATATAGTATTACATTTTAAATGCTTTATGGTTTCATTTTATTGGAATTCATAAAAAGACAGGGGTTTTAGGTGGCTTAGCACCCTATACTAGTATATCTTGTAAGTTTCATTCTAAGCAAATAATTTTCATGAATCTTTTAAAAATAAAAACGAATACCTTGTAATTTTATTGAGACATATCACTTCAATTTGATGACATCAGGAGGTCAACTCTTAATATTTAACAAACAGAACTGTATAAAGTGACCTTTGTTCTCAGATTGCAGTTTGAGCCCCTATCTATGTGTCACATGACTGACAGAGGGGCAGGAGTGTGGAGACATTCTCAGAGCTGTGTTAGGGAGCAGTGCTCAGCATGGGACAGTAGGGGTCAAAGTTCATGCCTCAGATATATGTGCCTGACACAATGCGGCCTTAGAGGGCAGATCACTCTTAATGTGCCAAATGTAACTCAAAAAATACAGCACATTAAACCAGAGACATTTTCATGTTAAAAGTTTAATTTTGCCGATACAAACAGAATATTAGTGTTCCAATTTTGCACAAGCATACCTGTTTACCTGGCATGTCCTGACAGAGAAGCAATACACTGATATGTGTCGCAGTGAACACATTGTTTTTACATCAGCAGTGGTCAGAGTCTCCATTCTGGCTCCCCTCTGTCTGAGCAGGGGCTCTTGTGCTGTCTGTGTAGGCAGTGAAGTTTAGTGTGTGACTGTTTCCTCAGTAAATTGTGAACTCTGTCATTTCTTTCCAGGAGAAACTCAGGACTGCACTGGCTCCACTGCAGGAGAAGCTAAAAGCCTTTAATGCAGTGAAACTAATCTGTGATCAAACAGCAGAGCACATCAAGGTACTGTACTGAAGCCTTTAAATCACAGTGGTGAAAATGCAGAACTGGACTGTGCTGAAATGATGGTGAATAATGTTTATTACAGAACCAGGCCCAGCGCACAGAGAGACAGATAAAGATGGAGTTTGAGAAACTTCAGCAGTTCCTAAAAGATGAAGAGACAGCCAGAGTCACTACACTGAGGAAGGAAGAGAAGCAGAAGAGTCAGATGATGAAGGAGAAGATTGAGAAGATGACAGAAGAGATATCATCGCTTTCAGAACAAATCCGAGCCATAGAACAGGAGCTGGGAGCTGAAGACGTCTCATTCCTGCAGGTAAGACCAGTTCACTCTGGGAAGGACTCTATACAAACTGCTGTTAATGCTCTCACACCTTCATTTATGGAATATAATATTCTCTAAACCACCTTTTCATGTAATCTTGCAAATATCATCAAATCTCTTCAAAGCTTTATCAAGCAGTAGAATTACAGTCTCCTTTTTGCAGGAAAAGTGTGATTTAAAGTTTCTCATCATTCTAAATCCACACACTGTACACATATTTAACTATGATAAAGCTGCACGTTTATTTTTCTATGTCATGTGTCATGTCTAAAGCTTGTTCAGAAACGTGCAGTCAGATATTACTGTGGTTTATCTACAGTTTTGTTTACAGTGATAACAAGTCACTCTCCTTATTTCAGAGCTACAAGGACACACAAAACAGGTAAGCAAACTGCATCTTCTGTCATCAGGATAAATATCAAAAGTAGCTTTATAATGTTCTATCAGTGAGGTATTGTGGAATGTGTTTGCAATGTTTCTCTCTCTATATTAATTACTGCAGCATTAACAATGACTTCAATACTAAAGTAATGATAAGATAAATGAATATTTACCTCTAATATAAATCCCCCCCACCCCCCCACGCTCCTGTGAGTGTGTGTCCCTCAGTGGGGTTGGGCTGCTTCATATTTGGCAGCCAGTGGGGCTGTGTGGCAGAACGCTGGGAGGGATGGAGCCATTTTCTTATAGAATGAAGATCTGATGCTGCTGCTGATAATCTTCTATGGTAATGAAGCCACGCCCACAGCACAAGTGACTCCTGAATATTATTGCAGAGCCCAGTGCACACTGGCGGATCCAGAGAAGGTCTCAGGAGCGCTGATTGATGTGGCCAAGCACCTGGGCAATCTGAAGTACAGAGTGTGGAAGAAGATGCTGGGGACTGTTCAATACAGTGAGTACTGCGGGCAGGGAGCTCCACATTGTCACCATACAGGGGGAATCTTCAGCATCCTTTCCACAAGCTGATAAAGCCAGTCAGAGTCATATTGGTCCTGTCTGTGTAAGAGCCCTGGAGTGAAGAGACTGAGCACCAGTCCTTAATCTCACTGATGCTCATAATAAAATGCTGCTTTAAGAGTGATACTGTATTTAAGGGGAAGGACAGGAGCTGCACAGATACTGGCAGGCTTTGAACCCTCTTACAATAATTATATAGATGAACATATATATGCAACATATGACTTGTCAAATATTATTAACTTTTAGTTCTGGTGCTTCTCTCACACATGTATCTGAGACTATAAAGGCTGTTTTTGTAAAACTCAGTTTATATCATTAGGAACCCATTGTGTCTGACAGTTTCCTTTGTGCAGATCAGTACTGACTTCACTTCTTTCCTCAAAGGCATTTAGCAGAAGCTCTTATCCAGAGTGACTTACACAGCTTTTTACACAGCATTTACATTGTATCCAATGATACAGCTGGATATATACTGAAGCAATGCAGGTTAAATACCTTGCTCAAGGGTACAACAGCAGTGTCCTACCGGGGAATGTAACCTGTGACTTTTAGGTTACTGCAGCATTTAGATTACAAGACCAACTCCTTACCCGATGTACTACACTATCGCCTATACTACACTTCTGCTGACGTCTCATTCTCTGTCCCTTCAGCTCCTGTGACTCTGGACCCAAACACAGCACATCCCAGCCTCTCACTGTCTGAGGATCTGACCAGCGTGAGAGAGAGTGGTGAGAGACAGCAGGTTCCTGATAATCCAGAGAGATTTAATTTGGGGCGGTGTGTGCTGGGCTCTGAGGGATTCAGCTCAGGGAGACACTCCTGGGATGTAGAGGTGGGGGATGGAGATTACTGGGCGGTGGGTGTGGCTAAAGAGTCCATCAGAAGGAAAGGGGCTGTGGATTGGAGCCCAGCAGGAGGAGTGTGGTGTATATGGCTGATCAATGGGAAATACAAAGCCTGGGCCTCCCCACCTACAGCCCTCACTGTGCAGGGGAAACCCCAGAGGGTCAGAGTGCAGCTGGACTGGGACAGGGGGGAGGTGTCATTCTCTGACCCCAGTGACAACACTCCTTTCTACACTTTTAAACACTCCTTCACTGAGAGAGTCCTTCCATTCTTCTATCCTGATTCATCAATCTTCTATCCTGATTCATCGTCTCCACTGAAGGTGTCCAGTATTTCCCCGAGGATTTATTTGTAGGCGGGGGGGTGAGCGGGGTCCTGGTTGGGGGGGGGGGGGGGGGTAGTCTGGTGGCGTGGATGGGTGCTGCTGCGATCGTGTTTGGTTGGGGGGGGGCATTAATTGCATTTTATTCATTTATTTATTCCCTTAGTTTGGCACCCCCCAGTCAGCCCTGATGGGGCCTGTGTAATGTGTTACTCCCATTTCCTAATGAAACACTGAAAAAAGGATGCAAAAGACAATAAAATATATCAGTTTAACATTGTTAAGCGAGCTGTCTGAAATAGAGTTGTTTAAACCACATACTGTGAATGGGATATTTAGGAGTTCTGTTATCCAGTGGAGATGGCTAACTTTAGCTTTGAATCAGTTAAACTGCTCTCCATGGTTTGTAGGGACACCTCATACTTTTTTGTGTCAGCTCCTCTTAGTCACTGAAGATGACGTTGTCATGTTACTAGGCTCGTTATTCCCTTTCCTGGAGTAAATCTCCACTACATAAACAAATCCACTCATCAGCGCGTGGCCAAGCAGCCAACCATAGTGAGATAACCGCAAATCAGAACACTCTAATTTCACAGCTCCAGTAAGTTTCTAACCAAGGGGCGTCCAGAAACTCCACAAATGTGTTGAATCTTTGAGAATCTTTGAGGACGGATCATGAAATGCCGCCCTTATATGAACACATTTGCAGTTGATTTTGAAATCATAATGTCAAATTTTTTTCTGTAACTTCACAATGTTATTGCCAACTAATCACTGTGGTATATCATGGATTATAAGTATGTGGGTTTGTGTGTAATCAGTTGAATTGTAATAAACGCACCAGTGGAATCACTCCAGAGTGCTGCTCTTTTCCTGACCCGTCACCAGTGTGTCTCCCAGGTGTGTGATGAGGTAAGTCTCTCTCTCCAGTGCAGTGTGAACACAGACAGACAAATTCTCTTCTCATACGTTGGGTTTGGGTTCATTCCGTGCTTACTTGAGCTGATCTGAGATCAGTTGAGAAATGCAGATAAGCCCAGTGCCCCCAAGTGGCGCTGTGAACTCTGAGAGTGAAGGAAACATCTGGTCATACTCACTCTGTCCACAAGAGGGCGCCTGAAGCAGTGCTGAGGTGTTGGGTGAAGCCCCGTCTCTACCAGGTGTGTGAGTGTGAGAGAGCACTGGGGCTCCTGTGGGCTCTGGGCCCCCATGGGGCCCCACGCTGGCCTGTGTGTGAGTGTGGGAGAGCACTGGGGCTCCTGTGGGCTCTGGGCCCCCATGGGGCCCCACGCTGGCCTGTGTGTGAGTGTGAGAGAGCATTGGGGCCCCTGTGGGCTTTTGGCCCCTATGGGGCCCCACGCTGGCCTGTGTGTGAGTGTGAGAGAGCATTGGGGCCCCTGTGGGCTTTTGGCCCCTATGGGGCCCCACGCTGGCCTGTGTGTGAGTGTGAGAGAGCACTGGGGCCCCTGTGGGCTCTGGGCCCTATGGGGCCCCACGCTGGCCTGTGTGTGAGTGTGAGAGAGCACTGGGGCCCCTGTGGGCTCTGGGCCCCTATGGGGCCCCACGCTGGCCTGTGTGTGAGTGTCTGTGTGTGTGAGTCCAAGCGCACGCTCCTCCCCCCACAGCGGGATCTTTATATTCACTGTCCCTCCACAGTCGCCCCCCCCCCCCCCCTCAGTGTGCTCCCCTCAGCTCTCTGTCTGTCTGCTGTGCGCTGCTTTCCTTTAAACTCCACACAGACACAACGGAGCCTCTCGGTCCTCATCACTGAGCAACGACAAACACCCCCCTCCCTGAACAGAGTAGAGAATAAACTGTGAAAATTACACACCCTAGAAGTAATGAACCCTTTATTATCAACAGGGAAGTGACACCCCCCCAATAAACCATCAACATCATCATCATCATCATCATCAGTGACAGGTGGCCGGGTCTTAAGCAGGGTGGTGATTACCATCTTGTTGGTTTTCATTTCAACCCTGTTTTGGCACATCTGATTCTACTAATTAGCAGCTCATTGAGATCTCTGGCTGTTGAATGAGTTGTGCTTTGTTTTTGACTGATAACCTGGTAGTTAAATTGAGTGAAATCTTATCTAGCTTAATTTTTTTAAACCACTGGTAGCCTAATGCTTTTAGTCTTTTAGTGCAAGTAAAATAGACGCTAAAGATGGGAGTAATATTCCAAAGAAAGAGTTTGGCTTAGTCATGAGGAAAGTCTTGTCTAAGACTATTTTTACTCCTCAAACTCATGTTTTTGTGTTAATGTAGGCAGAACGGTGAATGTTGTCTCCAGCTGTAGCTGCTGTCATAGTGCTTCTGAGATGAATATCAAGATATGAACTGCACACTAAATCTGCATTAGAACCCTGCCTGGGTGACATCATACTGTCTGTTAGCCAATGACTATAGCCCAGTGCATGCTGGGATAGGCTCCAGCACCTCCTGCGATCCCAACCAGGAATAAGTGGGTTAGATAATGGAAGGATGGATTGATTTTTTTTGTTTTTACCTTTTTATATAAATATCTAAAAGATTATACTATTAGCATTGATATCAGAACAGATTTTAAATAAGACTTTGAGTTGAAATGAATGCAACATAAAAATGAACCTGAAGAACAGGGCTGGTGTAAAACTGCTGGCAGATCAGCCACTCAAACCTCAGCGGTACAATGCTGCCCCCTGCAGGATGTGCTGTCTCTGACAATCAGGTGTGTCTAACAGGAAGAGGGAAGTACAGTTTCTCTCACACAGGCACATTACTTACGCTGGGGATCTAATGATATGATTTCAATGTATATTTCTCAGAAATTTAGGAATTTCTAAAGATTTTGCCTGAGGAATAAAAACAGGCAGGGAAAAACAGAGATTTGGGACTAAATTAAATTCTTTTTTAATCTGCAGTTTTTGTATAACAGCAATAAGTAAAAGTGAAACTAAACTGCAGATTTAGCAGAAGCCCTTACTGAGCTCAGAACAGACAGAATGGCGTCTGGATCTTCTCTCCTGGAAGAGGAGCTCTCCTGTCCTGTGTGCTCTGAAATCTTCAGGGATCCTGTTATCCTGAGTTGCAGTCACAGCTTCTGTAAGGCCTGTCTGCAGCAGTACTGGGAACAGAAGGGATCTCGGGAGTGCCCAGTTTGCAGGAGAAGATCTTCCAAGGACCTACCTCCCGGTAACCTGTCTCTGAGAAATACCTGTGAGGCGTTCTTAAAGGAGAGAAGTCAGAGAGCTAAAGCAGGATCTGAAGTGCTCTGCAGTCTGCACAGTGAGAAACTCAAACTCTTCTGTTTAGTGGACCAAATACCCGTCTGTGTGATCTGCCAAACTTCAAGAAAACATGCAAACCACGAACTGCTACCAGTTCAGGAGGCTGCAGAAGAGTATAAGGTAACTGATTTATAATAGAATTTAGACTTTTACCATTTATTTTAATTCATTTATGTTTGGAAATTAAATTTCATTTTAAAAGTCATTGCAAAAGATGATTGCAATTACGCTGATTTTTTTAAAAGTTGGGCTTTGTTGTGCTGTCATCTACTGAGACCATGCTGAACTTTAAAATGTTTTTCATAAATATAATTAATATTAAATATTACTATTTTTCATTATTTAGAATTTTGTATGAAATAGTGCATATCGAAAGGGTTGTGAGCTAAAGAAAAAAACAATTTTAGTTTTCAGGTTTTGCGTGTTTGAGCCCATGACTATGTGTCACATGACTGACAGAAAAAGACAGGAGGGAGGGGCAGGAGTGTGGAGACATTCTCAGAGCTGTGTTTGGGAGCAGTGCTCAGCATGGGACAGTAGGGGTCAAAGTTCATGCCTCAGATATATGTGTCTGACACAATGTGGCCTTAGAGGGCCGATCACTGTTAATGTGTCAAATGTAACTCAAAAAATACAGCACATTAAACCAGAGACATTTTCATGTTAAAAGTTTAATTTTGCCGATACAAATTCCAATTTTGCACAAGCATACCTGTTTACCTGGCATGTCCTGACAGAGAAGCAATACACTGATATGTGTCTCTGTGAGCACATTGTTTTTACACAAGCTGTGGCCAGAGTCTACATTCTGGCTCCCCTCTGTCTGAGCAGTGGCTCTTGTGCTGTCTGTGTAGGCAGTGACGTTTACTGTTGGTCTGTTTTCTCAGTAAAGTGTGGAGTCTGTCATTTCTTTCCAGGAGAAACTCAGGACTGCACTGGCTCCACTGCAGAAGAAGCTAAAAGCCTTTAATGCAGTGAAACTAATCTGTGATCAAACAGCAGAGCACATCAAGGTACTGTACTGAGGCCTTTAAATCACAGTGTTGAAAATGCAGCACTGGATTGTGCTGAAATGATGGTGAATAATGTTTATTCCAGAGCCAGGCCCAGCACACAGAGAGACAGATAAAGATGGAATTTGAGAACCTTCAGCAGTTCCTAAAAGATGAAGAGACAGCCAGAGTCACTGCACTGAGGGAGGAGGAGGAGCAGAAGAGTCAGATGATGAAGGAGAAGATTGAGAAGATGACAGAAGAGATATCATCCCTTTCAGAACAAATCAGAGCCATAGAACAGGAGCTGGGAGCTGAAGACGTCTCATTCCTGCAGGTAAGACCTGTTCACCCTGTGTCTGCAGGACTCTATACAAACTGCTGTTAATGCTCACACACATTCATTTATAGAATATTAATAATATCCTTGCATTTATATAGCACCTTTCCAAATGCTCAAAGTGCTTTACAGTGAGGGGGAACTCACCTCACCCACCACCGATGTGTAGCACACACTGGGGTGATGCACGGCAGCCATTTTGCGCCCGAAAGCTCACTACATATTAGCGAAGGTGGAGAGGGAGAGAGCATATTTTAGCCAATTAAGTCAGGGGATGATTTGGTGGCAAATTTTGCGAGAGCCAGATCTGGGATTTAGCCAGGACACCGGGGAACCCCCTACTCTTTGCGAATAGTGTCATGGGATCTTTAATGACCACAGTGAGTCAGGACCCCGGTTTAACGTCTCATTCGAAAGACGGCATCTCCTATGGTACAGTGTCCCCGTCACTGCACTGGGGCATTGGGGTTTATTTGACCAGAGGGAAGATTGCCCCCTGCTGGCCCACCAACACCACTTCCAGCAGCAACTCAGTATTCTCTGGTGGTCTCCCATCCAAGTACTAACCAAGCCCACACTTGCTTAGCTTCAGCCAGTCGGCAGGAGCAGAGCGCATAGAATTTATTTAGAGAATATAGTATTCTCTAAACCACCTTTAAATGTAAACTTGCTAATATTATCAAATTTTTTCAAAGCTTATCAAGCAGTAGAATTACAGTGTCCTTTTTGCAGGCAAATTTTGCAGGCAAGTTTCTCACCATTTTAGATCCACTCACTGTACACATGCTTAACTATGATGAAGCAGCACATTGATTTTTCTGTGGCATGTGTCATATCTATAGCTTGTTCAGCAACATACAGTCAGATATTACTGTGGTTTATCTACAGTATTGGATACAGTGATAATAATTCACTGTTCTTATTTCAGAGCTACAAGGACACACAAAACAGGTAAGCAAACTCCATCTTCTGTCATCAGGTTAAATATCAGAATAGTTTATTAGCCCTGTAATGTTCTATCAGTGAGGTACTGTGGAATGTGTTTGCAATGTTTCTCTCTATAATAAATACTGCAGCATTAATAATGACTATATATAGAGGGAAGTCATCTTTAAATATTAAAGTAATTAAATTAATTTTTACCTGTAATATAAATCCTGTGGGTGTGTGTCCCTCAGTGGGGTCGGGCTGCTTCATATCTGGCAGCCAGTGGGGCTGTGTGGCAGAACGCTGGGAGGGATGGAGCCATTTTCTTATAGAATGAAGATCTGATGTTGCTGCTGATAATCTTCTATGGTAATGAAGCCACGCCCACAGCACAAGTGACTCCTGAATATTATTGCAGAGCCCAGTGCACACTGGCGGATCCAGAGAAGGTCTCAGGAGCGCTGATTGATGTGGCCAAGCACCTGGGCAATCTGAAGTACAGAGTGTGGGAGAAGATGCTGGGGACTGTTCAATACAGTGAGTACTGGGGGCAGGGAGCTCCACATTGTCACTGTACAGGGGGAATCTTCAGCATCCTTTCCACAAGCTGATAAAGCCAGTCAGAGTCATATTGGTCCTGTCTGTGTAAGAGCCCTGGAGTGAAGAGACTGAGCACCAGTCCTTAATCTCACTGATGCTCATAATAAAATGCTGCTTTAAGAGTGATACTGTATTTAAGGGGAAGGACAGGAGCTACACAAACACTGACAGGCTTTGCTCCCTCTTATCTAGTCATTTCTATAGTCTCGTATCTGAGACTATAATGGTTATTTGTGTGAAACCCAGTTTATATCATTAGGAGCCCATTGTGTCTGACGGTTTCTCTTTGTGCAGATCAGTACTGACTTCACTTCTTTGATTCACAGACATTTAGCAGAATCTCTTATCCAGAGCAACTTACACAACTTTTACATTGTATCCAATGATACACCTGCAATGCAGGTTAAATACCTTGCTCAAGGGTACAACAGCAGTGTCCTACCGGGGAATCTAACCTGTGACTTTTAGGTTACTGCAGCATTTAGTTTACAAGACCAACTCCTTACCCAGTGTACTGCACTACCGCCTGTACTACATTTCTGCTGATGTCTCATTCTCTGTCCCTTCAGCTCCTGTGATTCTGGACCCAAACACAGCACATCCCAGACTCTCACTGTCTGAGGATCTGACCAGTGTGAGATGCAGTGGTGAGAGTCAACAGGTTCCTGATAATCCAGAGAGATTTGATGGGGGGTGGTTGTGTGTGTGCTGGGCTCTGAGGGATTCAGCTCAGGGAGACACTGCTGGGATGTAGAAGTGGGGGGTGAGGTCTGGGTGGTGGGTGTGGCTAAAGAGTCCATCAGCAGGAATGGGGCTGTGTATCTGAGCCCAGCAGCAGGAGTGTGGAGTATACGACGGGGCTCTCGGTGTTATGAAGCCCTGACCTACTCACGTACCGCCCTCACTGTGCAGAGGGATCCCCAGAGGGTCAGAGTGCAGCTGGACTGGGACAGGGGGGAGGTGTCATTCTCTAACCCCAGTGACAACACTCCTCTCTACACTTTTAAACACTCCTTCACTGAGAGAATGTTTCCATTCTTCTGGCTTAATTTAATGTGTACCGATCCACTGAAGGTGTCCAGTGTTTCCCCCAGGATTTCACTGTAGGCAGGGGCGGTGAGCGGGGGCATGGGTGGGGTAGGGGCTAGTTTGGTGGGGTGGATGGGTGCTGCTGCGACCGTGTTTGGTTGGGGGGGGCATCAATTGCATTTTATTCATTTATTTATTCCCTTAGTTTGGCGCCCATTTCCTAATGAAACACTGAAAAAAGGATGCAAAAGACAATAAAATATATCAGTTTAACATTGTTAAACTGGCTGAAATAGAGTTGTTTAAATCCCGCTCTGTGAATGGGATATTTAGGAGTTCTGTTATCCAGTGGAGATGGCTAACTTTAGCTTTGAATCAGTTAGGCTGCTCTCCATGGTTTGTAGGGACGGTCCTGAAGCCAGGCCAGCTTCCACACAGACTCCCGGTGTTCTGACTGCTTGGCTGCACCTGTGTCCTTCACAGTGGCTTCTGTGACTGACAATCAGCAGCTTCACAGACATCAGAACAGCTCCCACTGTCTCCATTCTTCCCTCATCTCGTCTACATGGAAGAAGGATGAGATTTTCACCTCACACTTTTTTGGTGTCAGCTCCTCTTAGTCGCTGAAGAGGACGTTGTCGTGTTACTAGGCTCGTTATTCCCTTTCCTGGAGTAAATCTCCACTACATAAACAAATCCACTCATCAGCGCGTGGCCAAGCAGCCAACCATAGTGAGATAACCGCAAATCAGAACACTCTAATTTCACAGCTCCAGTAAGTTTCTAACCAAGGGGCGTCCAGAAACTCCACAAATGTACCGAATCTTTGAGAATTTATGTGGACGGATCATAAAATGGTGCACTTATATGAACACATTTACAGTTGATTTTGAAATCATAATATCAAAACATGTCATGAGTTGCAGTCACAGCTTCTGTAAGGCCTGTCTGCAGCAGTACTGGATACAGAAGGGATCTCGGGAGTGCCCAGTTTGCAGGAGAAGATCTTCAAGGGAACTACCTCCCGTTAACCTGTCTCTGAGGAATACCTGTGAGGCGTTCTTAAAGGAGAGAAGTCAGAGAGCTAAAGCAGGATCTGAAGTGCTCTGCAGTCTGCACAGTGAGAAACTCAAACTCTTCTGTTTGGTGGATCAAATACCCGTCTGTGTGATCTGCCAAACTTCAAGAAAACATGCAAACCATGAACTGCTACCAGTTCAGGAGGCAGCAGAAGACTATAAGGTAACTGATTTAAAATATAATTTAGTCTTTAACTTTTTAAAGAATTTTAGTCTTTAGTCATTTATTTTATTAAATTTATATTTAGAAATTAAATTTCATTTAAAAAGTCATGATGATTGCAATTACTCAGATTTTTAAAAAGGTGGGCTTTGTTTTGCTGTCAACTACTGAGGCCATACTGAACTTTAAACACAATTTCATAAACATAATTAATATTAAATCTTAATATTTTTTCATAATTTTGAATTTCTAATGAATAATGAAGTGCATATCTTAAGAGTTATGATCTGATAAAGGAGCCATTTTAGTTCTCAGGCCTGACTGCAGTTTGAGATCCTGACTACGTGTCACATGACTGACAGAGAGAGACAGGAGGGAGGGGCAGGAGTGTGGAGACATTCTCAGAGCTGTGCTAGGGAGCAGTGCTCAGCATGGGACAGTAGGGGTCAAAGTTCATGCCTCAGATATATGTGCCTGACACAATGTGGCCTTAGAGGGCAGATCACTCTTAATGTGCCAAATGTAACTCAAAAAATACAGCACATTAAACCAGAGACATTTTCATGTTAAAAGTTTAATTTTGTC
>NW_026985610.1:0-18145 GCF_018555375.3 Anguilla rostrata | reverse complement strand
ACATTTGAAATTTATGGGTAAAATGCTACTAGACATTTTTTTTTGCTTATTAAAAATCAATAAAACTCATTTTTAAAAACCTTTCTTAAAATTGCTGAACAAAACCCGAAACCTTGCCTCCCCCAAAGACTTACCGTTTTTCCCCAACCCTTCAACCCAGTTGAACCCTAATTTGAGCCCTTATCTAATTTGAAGCCATTGGTACCATTGAAAACCCCCGAAACCCTTTTAAAAAAGGGAAGGGAAAAACAAGGTAAATACATGAATACTATAATTTAAATGCAAAATCATATATTAGGTCATTTAAAAAAAAAATGTTTCCCTAAGAAAAACATGCATGTATTAGACATTTTGTATGGTCATGGGTAAAATGCTACTAGACTTTTTTTTTGCTTCTTTAAAATCAAAAAAAACTCATGCCCCAAACCTTTTTTTTCAAGTGCTGAACACAACCGTGAACTTGCCTAAACCCCTCAGACTTCCCTTTTTTCCCAAACCCCCAACCCTAGTTGAACCCAAATTTTGAGCCCTAAAATCTAATTTGAAGCCTTTGGGTCCCATTGAAAACACCTGAAAACCCTTTTAAAAAGGGAATGGAAAACAAGGTAAATATCAAAATTTCTATAATTTAAATGAAAAATTTATATTATGAGGTCATTTAAAAAAAAAATTTTCTCCCTAAAAAAAAACATGCATTATTAGACATTTTGTATGGTCATGGGTACACATGCTACTAGACATTTTTTTGGTTCATTCAAAATCAATAAAACTCATGTCCCAACCTTTCTTCAAGCTGCTGAACACAACCGTAAACTTGCCTCAACCCTCAGACTTACCGTTTTCCTAACCCTAACCCTAGCTGAACCCTAATTTGAGCCCTTAACTCTAATTTGAAGCAGTTTATACCATTGAAAACACCTGAAAACCCATTTAAAATGGATGGAAAACAAGGTAAATAGCATGAATACTATAATTTAAATGCAAAATCATATGTATGAGGTCATTTAAAAGACAAAAATGTTCTCCCTAAGAAAAACATGCATGTATTAGACATTTTGTATGGTAATGGGTACACATGCTACTAGACAATTTTTTTGGTTCATTCAAAATCAATAAAACTCATGTCCCAACCTTTCTTCAAGCTGCTGAACACAACCGTATACTTGCCTCAACCCTCAGACTTACCGTTTTCCTAACCCTAACCCTAGCTGAACCCTAATTTGAGCCCTTAACTCTAATTTGAAGCCATTGGTACCATTGAAAACACCTGAAAACCCATTTAAAATGGATGGAAAACAAGGTAAATAGCATGAATACTATAATTTAAATGCAAAATCATATGTATGAGGTCATTTAAAAAAGAAAAATGTTCTCCCTAAGAAAAACCTGCATGTATTAGACATTTTGTATGGTCATGGGTACACATGCTACTAGACAATTTTTTTTGCTTCTTTCAAAATCAATAAAACTCATGTCCCAACCTTTCTTCAAGCTGCTGAACACAACCGTGAACTTGCCTCAACCCTCAGACTTACCGTTTTCCTAACCCTAACCCTAGCTGAACCCTAATTTGAGCCCAAAAATCTAATTTGAAGCCATTGGTACCATTGAAAACACCTGAAAACCCATTTAAAATGGATGGAAAACAAGGTAAATCTCAAGAATACTATAATTCAAATGCAAAATCATATGTATGAGGTCATTTAAAAAAGAAAAATGTTCTCCCTAAGAAAAACATGCATGTATTAGACATTTTGTATGGTCATGGGTACACATGCTACTAGACAATTTTTTTTGCTTCTTTCAAAATCAATAAAACTCATGTCCCAACCTTTCTTCAAGCTGCTGAACACAACCGTGAACTTGCCTCAACCCTCAGACTTACCGTTTTCCTAACCCTAACCCTAGCTGAACCCTAATTTGAGCCCTTAACTCTAATTTGAAGCCATTGGTACCATTGAAAACACCTGAAAACCCATTTAAAATGGATGGAAAACTAGGTAAATCTCAAGATTACTATAATTTAAATGCAAAATCATATATATGAGGTCATTTAAAAGACAAAAATGTTCTCCCTAAGAAAAACATGCATGTATTAGACATTTTGTATGGTCATGGGTACACATGCTACTAGACATTTTTTTTGCTTCATTCAAAATCAATAAAACTCATGTCCCAACCTTTCTTCAAGCTGCTGAACACAACCGTATACTTGCCTCAACCCTCAGACTTACCGTTTTCCTAACCCTAACCCTAGCTGAACCCTAATTTGAGCCCTAAAATCTAATTTGAAGCCATTGGTACCATTGAAAACACCTGAAAACCCATTTAAAATGGATGGAAAACAAGGTAAATATCATGAATACTATAATTTAAATGCAAAATCATATATATGAGGTCATTTAAAAGACAAAAATGTTCTCCCTAAGAAAAACATGCATGTATTAGACATTTTGTATGGTCATGGGTACACATGCTACTAGACATTTTTTTTGCTTCATTCAAAATCAATAAAACTCATGTCCCAACCTTTCTTCAAGCTGCTGAACACAACCGTATACTTGCCTCAACCCTCAGACTTACCGTTTTCCTAACCCTAACCCTAGTTGAACCCTAATTTGAGCCCTAAAATCTAATTTGAAGCCATTGGTACCATTGAAAACACCTGAAAACCCATTTAAAATGGATGGAAAACAAGGTAAATATCACGAATACTATCATTTAAAAGCAAAATCATATATATGAGGTCATTTAAAAGACATAAATGTTCTCCCTAAGAAAAACATGGATATATTAGACATTTTGTATGGTCTTGGTTACACATGCTACTAGACATTTTTTTGGTTCATTCAAAATCAATAAAACTCGTGTACCAACCTTTCTTCAAGCTTCTGAACACAAGCGTATACTTGCCTTAACCCTCAGACTTACCGTTTTCCTAACCCTAACCCTAGCTGAACCCTAATTTGAGCCCTTAACTCTAATTTGAAGCCATTTATACCATTGAAAACACCTGAAAACCCATTTAAAATGGATGGAAAACAAGGTAAATCTCAAGAATACTATAATTTAAATGCAAAATCATATGTATGAGGTAATTTAAAACAGAAAAATGTTCTCCCAAAGAAAAACATGCATGTATTAGACATTTTGTTAGGTCATGTGTACATATGCAACTAGACATTTTTTTTGCTTCATTTAAAATCAATAAAACTCATGTCCCAACCTTTCTTCAAGCTGCTGAACACAACTGCGAACTTGCTTCAACCCTCAGACTTATCGTTTTCCTAACCCTAACCGATCTGAACCCTAATTTGAGCCCTAAAATCTAATTTGAAGCCATTGGTACCATTGAAAACACCTGAAAACCCATTTAAAATGGATGGAAAACAAGGTAAATATCATGAATACTATAATTTAAATGCAAAATCATATATATGAGGTCATTTAAAAGACAAAAATGTTCTCCCTAAGAAAAACATGCATGTATTAGACATTTTGTATGGTCATGGGTACACATGCTACTAGACATTTTTTTTGGTTCATTCAAAATCAATAAAACTCATGTACCAACCTTTCTTCAAGCTGCTGAACACAACCGTGTACTTGCCTCAACCCTCAGACTTACCGTTTTCCTAACCCTAACCCTAGCTGAACCCTAATTTGAGCCCTTAACTCTAATTTGAAGCAGTTTATACCATTGAAAACACCTGAAAACCCATTTAAAATGGATGGAAAACAAGGTAAATAGCATGAATACTATAATTTAAATGCAAAATCATATGTATGAGGTCATTTAAAAAAGAAAAATGTTCTCCCTAAGAAAAACATGCATGTATTAGACATTTTGTAAGGTCATGGGTACACATGCTACTAGACAATTTTTTTGGTTGATTCAAAATCAATAAAACTCATGTACCAACCTTTCTTCAAGCTGCTGAACACAACCGTGAACTTGCCTCAACCCTCAGACTTATCGTTTTCCTAACCCTAACCCTAGCTGAACCCTAATTTGAGCCCTTAACTCTAATTTGAAGCCATTGGTACCATTGAAAACACCTGAAAACCCATTTAGGAATATCGCGATTTGATTTATCATGACAGGTGGTATTAAATGGATCTTGTGATTTTCCTGGGCATTACGGTTTCCCTATATGTTTTCTTTTGTTGGTGTTTCTAAAAGGACATACTGCACTGATTAATATGTGTATTTATAACGGTATTATGGGAAAATACTGGAGCATTCTTGTTTATAAGTTGCCTGGCAGCAAATTATGTCTGTTTTAGATAAACAGTGTTTCTGACATCTCATTCTTACCTGAAAACCCAAGGAAAAATGTTGAGGAAAGAAGCTAGTTGGCTCTAGTACTAACAATGCGCTCTTCAGGTAAGTTATCCTACAGAGCTGTTGTGTAATGGTTATCTGAAACTCTTATTTTGATGTTTGACTGACAGGACCATACAGAAAGGCATTAATTATACAAGAAATGAATGTGACACCGCTTTACAGCAAATAGTCAGAACATTATATCTTAATGTGTATGAAACCACGAGGAACCATGACTAAATCACAGGGTGTACTGTTATGAGGGAGTAGGTTTCATGCGTCTTGTAGTTATTCACAAGTTCGGAAAAGTCCAGAAGCACGCGGCTGTCGTGTTTCACTCATACATGTGGAGACTTTACCTTCAGTGCAGTTGTGGAATATGGAAAGATCCTGGCCTCCGTGGTCATTCGTAGAACAGCTGGTGAACTCTGTACTGTGATGACTGTCCATACAGTCACACTTTCCTTCTGATAAATAAGGCCCAGTAACGTTTCCCTGATGGGAAATATCCAGTTGCATAACTGTGTAAAACCAGCTATAGCAAACTCCTCACTGAGGCAAATAAGAAGGTAGATTTGTGTCATTTCTGCATACAAAATATATTTCCAACTAGAGATGCACAATGGGAAATTTCTGGGCCAACTGATATTTGTCTGACCATATTGACTGATGTTGTTACCTTCCTGTTTTACATTTTGCATACATTTACAAACTGCAACCTGATTTCCACATTCAAGGAAGTAGGTAATCACAGACAGCAACTTATGATGGAGAAATTAGCATTTTGTTTGTATGACAAAATACTAAAACCGGTTTACTTTTTTATTATTAAGCAGAGAGCATGAGTCTAGAGAGGTAGAGTCTCTGTGGAGCTTTGCTTGGGTGTTTGGTGGGAAACTTCACAGGAGGAGTGTATTCCTTCCTAAAGCTCCCTACCCCCACCTGCCCCTCATACAAACACCATGGCACCCTCCCCGAAACCCCACCCTCTGTATTCATCATGAGGGCCATTGGAGGAATCTGGTCCTGCTCCACATGAAGTCTGGAATTCCTGCCCCAGGCAGAAGCAAGTGGAGGAGGTGCCACACACGCCCTTCCAAAACAGACTGCAAAACCCATACCACTGCAACCACACACACAGGCTCTCATATGCTGTCATTCATGTGCAGTGTGAATAGATCACATGCTACAATCCCATCAGTCCCTTCGCCCATCCATCCAAATGGTCCAATGATAAAAAGCATCCAAATGTGACAAGTGGCAGTGCACATGGATAAAATGTATGTTCATGGTCATTTCTGATATTCTACCTTTGCCTGAAAATAAAGTTTTGTATCAGGAAAAATTGCAATTGATTCTTTTGTTTAAATCTGTAATGCGCGGGTCAATTTTGATTCAAAACATAAAAGTTGTGTCGAGTAGTTAAACCATACTGGGTCAAAATGGACCTAGGAACATAGCAGGAGGGCTAACCTCATATGACTAACAGCATGCTCAATTTTTACTTTAGAATTATTTATTCAACCAAAAACAAGCCAACATTCAGAAGCCATGCGTGAGACCTTCTGCTTTTATTTACAGATGGTTGCACGTCCTGGTGATCTAATTAAATCTGTCCATTTAGCAATCTAACTAATCTCTGTCCATCTGTAGCTGATGTCACAATGCTATATGCAGTCACCCCACTCCTCAAAACCCATACTTCACACCCTTCAGGACAGCTTAAACAGGCTTCAACTGGCTGTTAGATTTTGGTGTTTTTTAGTAATTTATCTTATTTAAAGTTTCAGAGTTACAATCTGCTTTTAAGTACCCACACCCATCCTGTTTCCGTCTGAGTGTTGAGTACCCTTTCAAATGCAAGCTCTCCCCAAAGACTTAGGTGCCGAGAACCATTGGAAAGCAACCCTGGGTGAATATAAATTATAATATGTGAAGAGTCACTGATCTAGCCAGGAAAAGGAACCAGGGAAGGAGTGAATTATAACGTGCATGAAACCTTTCCTCCTGGCTAGACTCCATTGTTTACAGATTGTACTAAAGCTGTGCCATTTTTCAATGAGGGTTGTCGTTAGACTGGAGAAGCTTGTAAGACCACACAGATCTGTAACCAAGAATTAAAGAGCTAAACTGTCTTTCACCATCGAATTCGATTAAGACTCTTTCTTTCCTGAACGCACTTGGAAGCAACAGCAGTTACTAGAATTTTAATTAAGAAGAAAAACAGAAGCATGGCTTCATGGCTTTCGCAACACTTCACCTCGTGTTGAATACATCAAAGGCCGAGGTCATGTGGCCGGGACAGTCCTTTCAGCCCGCCCCGCGGCACGGTTTCGACTCTCGAACAGGTCAGGAGACAGTCACATGCTGTAAACACTTGGGTATTTGGCTTGGTGGCAGCTTATCTTTCTAGTGCTACATTTCAAAGCTGCAGACAAACGATAACATCCAGTCTCAGTTTTCTGTCACAATCTTTCACTTCACTTCATTTCAAATTGCTCTTAGTCCAGAGGTACGTTCTAGATCATGGTGATGTCATTTTAAATTGGTGTATTTAAAATGACATCACCATTGGGTACACTGGTGCGTCTTGATGTGCTCTACCACTCTGGCATCAGGTTTGCCACCAGTGCCCGTTACAGAACACACCATTGCCAGCTTGCAACTTTGCGTCTGTTAACGTACATCCTTGTACAGACACTGCAAGACCCACAGGCTCCCACATTCATAAGACTTGTTTTAACCACCTCATATTTTTGTAATTTTTAAAAAATCTCATTTTCTTATTTAAGATCAGTAAGGACTTCGTCAAGGAAGCAGATTCTCTGCTGCTAGAGACTGGAAGACCTTCAAAGAAGCATAAACCTGGACAATTTTATCCCTCTGCATGAAAGACTGTCTTATGGACTCAGAAACATGCTTCTGTTTTAATTAATAATTATCTGCTCTTTCCTGCTGAGGCCAAATGTCTGCAGCTGCTCATCTTGCCCTGCACTGCACATGTTCACCTGTCATTAGTTTTGTGCTTCTGTAGTTTGCTGTTGCATTTTGTACTTGTTTGCTGTTTGTCTGGTGTTTGCTATCTGACTAATGCTTGTCTTTTGTCTGTCTATATTGTCTGGTGTTGTTCTGTTTGTTCTTGTTTTATTCTATCTTATTTCTTTTATTTTAACAGTTTTTACCCCTCTGTCACTCCTTATTCCCCCTCAAGAGCTCTTAACTTTTGCCAGGGCCATTATTGTAAATAAGATTCCCATCTTAAATAACTTGCCTGGTAAAATAAAGGTTAAATTTTAAAAAATGAAATATTAATTTTCTCCACTTAATTAGCAGTACCTGGTTCTAATGACCTTAATGGAAGCAGTCAAGGTGCATTTACTTTTCCACTCATGGCTTCTGCATGTTGGCTTATTTCGGTTGAATAAATAAAGACAGTAAAATTTGTGTGCGTTTCCAGTCACACAAGCTTGGGTTTATCTACTGTTGGGACTCTGTGAGGATTAGAGAGTGGTTAGTTTTGCCCTAATATGCAAAACCATAGAAAATAGGGTGTCGTTTTTTCATTTCATTGTGGGTTATCTGTGGAATACACATGACCATATGTCAATCATTCTGACATTATCTGTGCCGATATCTGCCTCAATTCAGACATTGAAGCAAAATGGCCAGGGTCCATCCACAACTCCAGGATTTTCTGAGTCCTCCTTGTGCCAGAAGTTTGAATGTGATAAGGAAATATGTGTGGCTTACTGTGATAAAAACCATTGTTTGAACATGGAGTGTACTGGTCTAGAATTGTGCATCCCACAGGACATTTAGCTAGGATTCCAATTGGTGACAGGCACTATGCATGACATCCCATCTTCATGACCTCATACCCTGATCCAGAACGAGGACCCCTGACCCACTTCAAATCCAGGACAAGTGCTCATATTGAAATGACCTTTGGGCGAAAGGTCAACACTAATGGACTTAAGGTACCTTCACACCTAGAATGATAACTACAATGGTAACTACAACTGTAACGATATGACTGTCCCTTTTGGAGAAACCTAAATTTTCACTATTTTCGGTTTTGGGGAGGATCCAAACATCAACCAAAAAACAAATTTAGCAGTCAAATATTTTTATACAACCATCTATTTCAAAAACTAGACATATTAAAGTTATGAAAAAACATGGTTGTGCTTTGTTCTACCTCGGGTAGGGGTATCTCAAACACTAAAGCCTGTTTGGAGATTTGTTCCTCTACTAAAAACCTAGTGTATGGCTGGACCGGCCGACCAATGGTGTAACTTCATAACTCGGCCGACCAATGGTGTAACTTCATCACTCAGTCACTCAGGCCAGGTCCACACCGCTTACCTCGCGTGTGCGTGACGGTCGCGGAACCTCTTGCTTTTCATTTCGGCGCCCATGTTAACAGGTTAGAGCAGCCGCACAGCCAGCGTGAGACGCGCGTCTGAGGCCCGTCTCGAGCCTCGCTGCTGCGGCGCGTCATCTAGGGTTTCGGCGTGGAACCTATTTTTCACGCGTGAGGCGCGCGGTTCTCAGCAAAAATAGACAGTGAAAAGAGCTGTTGATAGTCATATTGACATCATACCAGCAACATTACATAACTGACACCTTTCACTATAGTTTCAATGTCTATGCTATATCTGAATATGTCACAGACATTTAAAAAAATATAAATATTATTATTTTTCTTTTTTACAATTGAGCACACGCTTCTTAACCTTTTTCTGTCTAAACTAAATATAAATTAAATTTATAATGAAATGAAATCAAACATTCTATTATTGATGGCCATTATCAAAGGCAAACTCAATGTAGAAAGATAGGGCCGGCAGTAGCAGCGCCGCAGCAGCAACGCTGGCGGTGTGACTGGAAACACATGCATGCGAGCCGCAGCAGTTCGGCGAGGTGGCCGTCACGCACAGGCGAGGTAAGCGGTGTGGACCAGGCGTCAGTCAGTCACAGACACTCGCGTTATAGGGCTGGTCCCACTGTTGCGGTCCAGCCAAAAATGTAACTTTGACTTCACTCTCCCAATAACCTATTTATGGTGAGCACGCGTATGTATATTTGTTCACTGGGAAGTAGCCTACAGGGATTTTTTTCCCTTTGTACATAGACACATAAACACACACACATTTAAGCCGCGTTTCCACCGCAGGAACTATACCCCGGAACTAGGAACCTTTTGAGGAACTCAGTGCGTTTCCACCGCAGGAACTAGGGTCTAAATTTAGTTCTGGGGGCTTTGTTTTACCCCCCAAAACATTCCTGCTCGGGGGTAGTACTTTCCGAAAGTACAGGAACCTTTTGGGTGGAGCTTGCAGCGCTGAACATTTCTGATTGGTCGAGTAGCCTACTCGTAGCATTTGTGTTGTATTTATTTTCCGCCATTACCCGCCATGTTTGAAAATATGCAGCGGCAAACCAATTTATTTTCATAATAACTTCAAATCAAACTTGTATGTTATGCGGCGCAGTAGCCTACTTTTGGTTATAGCCTGCCAAAGTCTTTGAATTATAACGTGTGCTCTTCTGCTCTTTTCTTGCTTTAGTATTCGTTTTATAAAATGCTAAGCATTCGTGCTGGGACAGCATATTACGTACTAAAACATTCAAACGGATTAATTCGGTTGCTGAATATTTTCTTCCGGATTTTCTTTGTTAGCCCGTTGTAATTGACTCAAAACGTTTGATACAGTTATGTGAGGTATGCGGTAGTTCTGCATAATTAACATTGGTGATACAGTACAAGCAAACTGGAAATCACCTTCCGCACTTTTTATCCGGGTAAAATAACAGGTTAATTCTAGTAATCTTCCCTTTAGCTTTTTCAGACTGCCGTAATTTCACTCAATTTTACTGCCATTTTTCAATTCCACGAAAAGACCAGGAAGACTATGGACTCATTTATGGTGCATGGTTTGCATCTGGAGGGCACACTTCGCTGCTCGGCTAGCAGTAACTTCGAAGGAAAGCAAACGGTGGCTGTACCACTACTAATTTACATTTTCACGCAAGTCCGAGTTTTCGTTCTATTGTCATTTTGCGATTAGCCTATATGGAATTGACGACGAGAAAGTAATAAAACAGCAAATTGTTTACAACGTGTGCATGTTTTCTGCTGTTAATGAATGTGTTTGAGAGGATATATGAAAATCAATAAATACAAAAGTAACCATATATAGTCATTGTTGGTAACCCGTTGTATATAAGTGGAATAAACCCCTCTGGGCTGTCCCGGTTATTAGAAAATAATGTAGGCTACTTCGGTGGTAGTATGGGGTTACAGAAGAAATCGTATGACAGATGGACCGACGACAACGTCAGTGGGCTAATTTGCCTAATCTTCGCGGTACTTTAGACCCCGGTGGAAACGCAGACAACCATTGGCTGAAGGAACCTTTTAGTTCCTGGTAAAGTAGTTCCTGGGACTGAAAGTTCCGGGTAATTTTGGTGGAAACGCGGCTTTAGTGGGAATTCAGCTGGATCTCCCCCCTGTGGAAAATCTCAGTAGAGAGAAACCTGCCTCCGCCCGATGACGTGTCTTTGATCTGAAGCTTTTTTCCTAGAAGGGAGGATTGGATCTGAAACTGCGTGGTTAACTTCCTTTTTATTTCCCATGCAGATGTCCCGGCCGTTTGCCCTCAGTAGGCTACTGCGCTTTGACAATCTGCCCTGTCAGCCAACTAACGCTAACTCGCTGATTTTTGTTCGCTGGCATACACCGCTGACTAGCTAAACAGTAGCCTCCCAACAGCCTCAGACTGCTACATTACAATGTTTTGGTTGCGAATGTAGGCTAATCTCTTGTTTTTTGTTGCCTGAAGGCGTAGCTAGCTACACTACCGGTAATATCCCCATCATTGTGCTTCATACATTACAAAACAAAACAAAACATTTGGGAACATAAATTTCACTTCGCATGTTTCAAGTTTTTTGAACAACATATTAACCCATATCCCCTTAAATGACATTTAACGGATATGCACAGGTCCAGAGAAACATAGGCTACTTGTATCCAAAGACGCCGCAGATCCAACCAAACCATATAATTATTTGTTATTATTTCATTATTTTACTTTACATTACATTTATTTGGGAGACGCTTTAATCTAAACAGACGTACATCATTAGGCTATTATAAATGCCACGAGATCTATCTAGTTCGAGTGGGATTGCAAATACGTACGTCATGTCCAGTGAGGTAAATATTGTCATGAAATAGGCTATACAAAAATGCATTAGTAAACAGTTTATTTAAACGTAAAACTTAAAATAAAAAATTGAAATTACTTTTGTTTTTGCTCCCAAATGGGGAACCTGATAGTAGCCTAGTAGCCTACTCCTCGCATATTTTCTTGTCAGTTTTCCGTTTTACTGATTTAAGCGCGTCGATTGCGATTATAGCTTCCCCTCACCTGTTCACCTTTAGTTCATATTCATCCATTTCACTCCATTACAGACTACTTACTCCGTTCTTTTTTTCAGTTCTATTCTTTTACTCTCTCTTCGTTCTTCCCCGTCTTTAAAATAGCGTTTGAGTTTGAACACTTTCAGTTTCACATTTGGACTTAAAAAAAGTTAGACCTTTTCATTTGGCTGAATTAAGCATTTTTTCTTTTTTCTTGCCTGCGTCAATTATTGTATTGAATTGGTTATTCAAAAGAAACAATCATTGCATGCTTGTAAATATCTGGAATTCTAAGCTGGTGATGGTTTAAACTGCGTTCAGCACATTTAGCTGGTCATAGCTGCTTTCTGGCTGGACAAAGCTGGTCAAACTGGTTGATTAAGCTGGTGGTCAGACTGGTGGACTAGCTGACTATATAGGCTGGTCAGCTGGCGAACAGGTAAAAAGTGTGGGTAACACATAGCAAACCAGCTTCGACAAATATAAGCTGTAATTTTCAGCAGGGCAACAACTTGAGAATTATTTTTCTTTAGGGACTTTAAGTACACCAGTCCAATATTATATTATAGCCCGATTATATTACTTGCTATACCAGTATAGTATCTGTAAGCAAAACTAACAAACCTATTTGAGTATAACGAATGTCCGTAAAAACTTAAGACATCTTCCTATTTCAAGATAGGGCAAGGGACAGAGAATAAAAAATAAAATTTTAAAAACCCATCGCACTCCCTCAGTGATCACTGCCTCATGATCATGGTCGTATGTGCTGATGTTTCTGTATTAATTTCCATTTTCACTACTTGTTATCCCGATTCTTATATGTTTCTTTTTGTTTATAAGTTTAGGCGCAAGGTTTGGAATTATTGTGTCTGGATGTTTTTGTAAGGTTACTTGTCATTTGTATGTTTCTCATCATATCGGTTGTTTGTGAAGTATTTTTATTATTATTATTTTATTTTTTTTTTAAACCGAGGAGCTGATTTTCCATGGCATTTGCTCTTTACAGATTCACGTCCTAGCTAACCAAAATGAGCTGTGGCAGGACATGTTGTTTTATTTATTTATTTCCATTTTCAGGGCTGAGATATGAGCTCTGGTCCACAGCAGCTATAGTAAGTCTCCTTTCTCCCACAGAGGGGCCCATGGTATTGGTGCACAATGACAGCCAACAGGAGCAGAGTAAACTCCATACAAACTGAATTGAGTGACAACAGCTGCAGTTCATTTGAAATAAAATGTTTCCTCAGTGGATAATCAACTCAGTTTCCAACTTGATAAATCCATCAGCATTAAAACAGTGATTTGTCAAAAAGGTGTTTAAAATACAGCCAGGTAAAATGATGCAGAATGAGCACAAAAATCAGCAGACATGGTATCAGTGAGCTGTAACCAAGAGTACATATTTGGCCTGTAACTGTATGATCGTACATGGTGTGTATCTGTGCCCATTATTTGATTTGTGTAAAAATGGGTAGAGTTACACTTGTAGAATCAGATGTCAGTGATCAGATTCAATGAAAAAGAATACAAGGAGAAGTCAGTTATGATTCAGTGGCCCTTAAATCTTTGTGATGTTGGGGGGGATGATGACTATGTAGCGTAAAAGATACACATTTTACAGTGCGCGGCGTAAAAGATGCATACCCCCATATGTAATATTTAATATTACACTATGCACTTACACACCACTGAATAGTTAGTGATTTTTGCATTCTGAATCTGATCGCAGAAACCTGATTTCAGTGACAAATGTCATGGTCATTGTGACCACATACTCCCAATACAGGACGGAGTGTAGCACAGTGGGTAAGGAACTGGGCTTGAGACCGAAAGGTCGCAGGTTCGATTCCCGGGTAAGCACACTGCCGTTGTACCCTTGAGCAAGGTACTTAACCTGCACTGCTTCAGTATATATCCAGCTGTATAAATGGATACAATGTAAAATGCTATGTAAAAGTTGTGTAAGTCGCTCCGGATAAGAGCGTCTGCTAAATGCCTGTAATGTAATGTAATGTAATAAAGAAATAATTATAGAATTATGTCTACATATGATAAAAGCCCACACTGAATCTAATTTTACACAACATAAAAGGTACCTTCAGAATAAAAAACATCAGTGTCCATGTTCTTGCCCACAAGTGAAACATGGAATCATTTATGTATACAACAATGACAATTTTACACAAAAACCCAAACTTCATACTGAGGCCTGTGATACTCTGATCAGAGAAAGCTCCTGTAATCCATCTAGTGACAAACTATTAGAAAGCTAGCCCTCAGAACTCTGTAAAATGATTATTGCTGCTTAATATACTTGTTATGCAGATTCTGTTATTTTTGCCAAGGACCAAACGTTAGATTACGGTTCAAACTAGGAAGCGCCCATGACACAACAGCTCAGTGTGAAACTGATGTTCTACACCATCTAGTGGCTGTATAAAGAAACTACAATATTTCTTTCAACAGTCATTTCCAGAACTCCCCAGATATCCTTACATCTTAATAATTGCAGCAGATATGGCTTTGAACTAAAATGTTTTGCAAATAATTCAATTTTCATCAATCAGAAAAACAGTTTTCATGTCTGTATGAGCGCACATAGTGAATCACTGCCCATTCTTCCACTGCTCCACCTCAGTTCCTGTAGATTCAGTAGGAAACCTGCAGTGATTAATGCACTTCAGACTGTTCTGTGTGTTCTGCAGTGTACAGCTGCTTGGAGGCTTAAGGTGGTGAAGGGAAGTGTATGTTTCTGTATTTCCGTATGCACTCCTGGCCCCTTCTGCCTAGGCCTGCAGTCTTGTCCCAGTCTCCACATTCCCAGTTACCGTGGCGATGAGGGAGAAGAGCGATGGAGAGCTACGGGGAGGATGGGATGCAGCTCAGGGCCGTCCCGAGTGCACTCCTGAGAGGACCCGAAAAGCTCTGGCACCCACCATGGGGATACACCGCCCCCGTCCCAGGCACTATACTGTGCTGTTATGTTGTGTGCTGTGAGGCCTAATTACTGATGTAACATGCGTGTTTGACCACAGACAGAGACTCCATGCTTGTGAGATGTGACCTTATGAGGTGTGATGCTCAGAAACTACTATCAAGACTGAGACAACTTAGTGAGTCTTTGGAGAATGCCTCTACTTGCTGCGTAGTGGGTATTTCCCTGGTGCATATTGTACTAAAGTCTGTTACAGTGGGAAAATGTCACCTGACCTGCTGATTTCCTGTCTGCCTCATGTACCTGCTTTGAGTGGTTCCTATCAATTCAGTGATTATTTGCCATATTGTATGGTAGTTAGCATTTCTTATGGATGCTGATAAGGTGTAATTTTATTGAAAGTAGGCTTGGGGCTGCAGGATGGCTCATTCGGTTAAGGCACCATGCTGAGGTTCGTGGATGAGCCTCACAGCCTCGGGTCGAATCCGGACCGTGCCAGTGCCGACTGTGGCCGGTAGCTCCACAGGGCGACGCACGATTGGTGCCTGTGTTGCCCAGGGTACGGGAGGGTTCAGTCAGACAGGGATCTGTGTTTCATTGCTCTCTAGTGACCCCCCTCGGGCGCTCCTATGACTGCATGTCAGAGCCACTTATGAAAGGTCTTCCTCCGGCATGAAAAACAGCTTTTCTGTCCTATTCCATTTCAAAATATATATGCGCACAAGCTGAAATGTGGTAAATGTTTCTTTTTCTTTCCCAAGCAGAGTAAAATAATCCATTAATGTGTAAGCTTGATATCGTACTAAAGCTGATTTTTTTATTGAAAAAGCAAAGCCTTGAGATTAAACATAAGGTCATGTCATGGCTTTGGCTCTATCACATGGGTGTTTGATGTAATTACAACTGGGAAGAAGTTACTCAGACAAGCTGGCTTTTGTTAAGATAATATACTCCATACTGGTGTGTGGCATTAGCAAACTTCTGAGAATTCTTCTGCAGGCTGTGTAGTGTGTCTCTCCCTGGTGCCCCTTGTATTAAAGCCTGTTAAAGGAAACCTGTCTACCTCATGTACAGTGCCATGAAAAATATTTTCCCCCATCCTGATTTCCTATATTAGTGCATAGTTTCAGATCTTTAGAAAAAATGTTATATTAAACAAAGTGAATCGGAGTAAGCAGTCAACGTTTTAGAAACTCCCAACTGCTGCCTTGAGTCTCACCCTCTGTGATTCAGTTCCTTGTAGTAGCCTCACAAGACCACCTGATGGCGGAATGCATCCACTTTGTGTTTCCAGTATTCCAGTACAGCCCACAGGTCTGATAGCAAAAATAAATACTCCGATACTCTCAACCATTTCCAGCTCCTGCCACGGCACATAATGGTTTTATTAAATTCCACTTAGCATGAGGATGGGGGTGTAATTTCAAAGAAATGCACTGGTAGACACATTGAAGATGCTCATACTTATTGTACACACAGAGCACATACACAGTGCATCAATAAACACACGCACACACATGCATAACATGCACACACATGCACACAAACACACATTGTTCACCTGATCACATGGATAAATACAGTGGATACAGTGGTTTGTGTCTTTGGAGGCCCTACTAGACTGAAGGCTTTTCTTTCTGGGGAGGCTACGTTCCTTCGGTGTGTGTAGCAGGATGCTGGCCCTGTTCTACCAGATCATTGTGGCCGGTGTCCTGTTCTACACCTGTGTGTGCTGGGCTGGGAGCCTCTACCCCAGGGACACAAAGAGGCTCAAATTGATCCAGAAGGCCAGCTGCCAACCCCTGCTGTTGTTTTGGGTGGAGTGGGTGTTTGCAAACTCTCTCCCCACCCCCACCTTCTGAGCCAAAGCCGCCAGCCCCCCTTCTCTGCTTCCTGAGCCAGCCCTCTAGCTGGCCTCCTCAGGCTTGCTCTTGTCATGCCCGTGTTCTCCAGAAGGTGGAGCACTGACTGGCAGATGAAGCCCCAGCATCCGAACTCCACTGGATATACTGTCGCTCTCCAACTGGCCTCCTTACACTCCTTACACTCTCACACTCCGCTGCCAGGACGGAGTACTTCAGCCGCTTCCGTTCACAGGCTGCTTCTGCCCCCTCCTCCCATAGGAGGGTGAGCTCCATAAGGAGCACCACCTTCGCCCGCGTAGACCACGTCTCCATATAAGGAGCACCACCTTCACCTGAGTAGACCACGTCTCCATATAAGGAGCACCACCTTCACCCAAGTGGACCACGTCTCCATATAAGGAGCACCACCTTCGCCCAAGCAGACCACAATTCCATGTTACGCCACAGGGACGCTGTGCTGATCTCATTTGGGAAACGGAGCTGTGGACTGAGATCTACACGCATGCTCCACCCTCTGCCTGGAACCAGGGCTCTACTCCCACCTTTGTGTCCTACGGTCCCCTCCTCTTCTGCTTGCCTCACAAAGTGTTTCCCTGCTGGGGGGGGGGTTGTGCCCCTCTGTTTCCCTGCTGGGGGGAAGCAGTCAGGTAGAAGTAAACTGCAAACATAGAATGCATATCAGGCCACTGCTATATGTACCACAATTAAAACATCAGTGAAAGCCCAGGATATGCTGGTATATTTATAAATCAATGACAAACTATGTTCTACAGCATATCCACCAATTTACCCACCCAAATATAATTTCTGATTAACAATGTTGTACATTTTCAGCTCTCATAAAATGCCAATAGTACAGATCCTGATGTAGTCAGCTGAAAGGAACTTCTTAGCTTACAAAGCAGATGGTACAGTAGAATGGGCACTTCCAATTTGTTCAGGTGCAGGGCATAATATGTAGAGTTAAAAAAATGTCTGATGTTTGAACAGACTAGGCAGAATTTGTGTCATTTCAAACAGATTGGAATATGGGTTTAACATCAGCATGCCTTTGGAGCTGAGACACGTAAGTGAGTACGTTTAACATGGTCGGTGAAAATAGCGGTGATATGTGTTATTCAACCAATCATTTAAACAGAAACATTTCTCCAAACTCACCTGGGCAATGTTGCTGGAAGTGACGAGACAGGATTGCAAACATCTTGACATCATTTCACAATCTGCATGTCTAGCAATAAGCATTGGAACGTTGTACTAATACGAGGCAACTGTATTGTGAAAACTGAGTGTGATTTAGAGTTGTGCACTTCGTGGGTAGGTACTGCAATTAGTGTCTTGGGGTAAGAATTTTGCCAGTCAGTTTGGCAAATTGAGTTTTCCACATTGAGCCAAAGCAATCATAACATACTGTAATGCATTTGTAATGTGTGACAGCAGATATTAGAAATGCATCTGAAAAACTAAGAAAAACTGTAGGGTCTCAGGAACATCTCAGAGACTGGATGTCATGCAAACCACACTTCTGCCCTGATTTTAGCTTAGTGGTCTAATCCATTCAACTGATGTGCAGCAGATCCAGGTTCAAA
>NW_026985609.1:0-17419 GCF_018555375.3 Anguilla rostrata | reverse complement strand
CCATTTTATTCAAAATCCTTTCAGAAACACCACAATCCTGCAGCACACACAGGTGTGTGATGAAGGAGTAAAACTCATGTGGTGTGGGGATGGCTGGTTTAAGCAGCCACCCCTCCCCGGGGTTCAAGCAAATTAGACCTGGCCAATTGGATAAGGGTTAAAAATTAGATAATTGGCCAGGCAATTTGGGACCCAGGAACAGGAGTGGCTGCACCTGTGCGTAGGAGGTAATCCCTGGAACAGGTTAAATCTGCCATCCCCACCCAAAATCGGGAGCTTTTGGGTCATGACAGGGTTTAACACTCCCTCTTTTGGGCCCGTTACCATTTTGGGCCAAAACCCTCGTGGGAATAAATGGGATGTTTCAACTTTAATTCCCTGTGTCTCGGTGCTGGGGGGCCCCCAAAGGGAAAAAGCCACTTCGGGGGCCTGTGGCAGGCGTGTTTGCCACAGTGGCGCCCCAAAGTGGGGCTCCTCCGGCCCCAGCAAAGAGGCACAGGAGGGCCAGCCAGGAAGCACACTGGACGAGGGGCGGCTGAGGTGTTCCCGACAGGGCTTCGGGCGGATCCTCCGGGCCAAGAATGGGGAGCGGAAGATGACCAGGGAGGGGAAGGAGGCAATCCTCAGCTGGGACGCTGAGGAGCTGCACCTGGCCGAGGAGGCAGGTCAGCGACGGGCGGTGCACGAGAGGTGGTCGCGCCGTGAGCTGGACTTGGCCGGGAAGGCGGGTCAGCCACGGGCGGCGCACGAGCGGTGGCCGCGCCGTTTTGCTTCCTTTCTCGTCCGTTTGGTTGTTTTTCGTTCTTTGTTTTGGCCTGGTTGGTTTGCCCGGAGCCCATGAGGGGATAAGCCTGCAGCCGCCTGCCAGCAGAGCCGACTGGCGGCCACCACAGCCACGAGGGTTCCTGGGCCCCAGCACCACAAGGCCAGTCCACCAGCCCACCAGCCCAGCCACCCCACCACAGCCCCTGGAACAGCCCAAGCCGGTGACGCCCCCACCAGCCAGCAGAGCAGCCCAGGACTTCCCGTGCTCCAGGAGGGAGGAGGAAGAAGGGCTGCCTTGTCGTCCGAAGGAGGGTCACCGCATGTACTGGACTGTTCCGGGGCCACCCACCCTGACTTTTTTAAATTTTTTAGCGTGTTTGGAGTGTTTTTTGTTTGTTGTCTTTGGCTTTGTTGGGAGTGTGGGGGTGGGGGGTGGGGGGGAGTAGGCTTCGGCCAGGGATTCTCCCTGGCCTCAGTTTGGCGTTGGGGGTATGTGGTGTGGGGATGGCTGGTTTAAGCAGCCACACCTGCCCTGGGTCAAGCTAATTAGACCTGGCCAATTGGATAATTGGTTAATAATTAGATAATTGGCCAGGCTAATTGGACCCAGGAACAGGAGTGGCTGCACCTGTGCGTAGTGAGGTAATCACTGCGCACAGGTTAAATCTGCCATCCCCACCCACATCAGGAGCTCTCTGTCATGACAGGGTTTAACATCTGCTCATTTGGCGTTACCATCTTGCCAAACCCTCGTGGAATAAATGTGGACTGTTTCAACATCATCTCCCTGTGTCTCTGTGCTGGAGGGCCCCAAGGAAAGCCACTTCGGTGGCCTGTGGCAGGCGTGTTTGCCACACTCACCTTCATAAAAATGTCAGTGTGTGAAAGAGAGTGGAGTAAATGTATGGATTTCATTAGAGTTCATAGCAGGTAGTGAATAAAAGAGATGGATGTAGACTGCAATGTGTGACAGACCTGAAACATTTTACTATACAGGCGGTCAATCTTTTACCCTGTCAATCAGACACTCAGCATCCAGTCATCACCTGTGACCTGATACTACAGACTCCACTGAAACACTTACATTCTGCTCAGGAACCACAAACCTGGCAACCCTCATAAGGTTTTATCCTGCTTTCATATGCTTGTTGTGATAGAGGAGTAAGGTATATATGGGCAAAGAAAGAATGCTGGTGGACAGAGGAGTAAACAGAGAGAGAAGAGCTTTTTAATATTTCACTGAATAGAACCATAATCACAAATACTATTTAGTTAAGATCACACAGTACACAGCACTACTCACCCCAGTCTCTGTAGTTTACAGTTTGTACTCCTCAGCTCAGCACAGAGCAACTCCACTCCTGAATCTCCCAGGTTATTGTAGCTGAGATCCAGATCTCTCAGGGGTGAGTCTGATGACTGGAGTGCTGAGGCCACAATATTACAGGACTTGTGTGTGAGTTCACAGTTGTTCAGTCTGCAAAGAAGAGTTCATATATTATAGTATTATTACATTAGGTATACATGAAGCATGTATCTAATATGGGAAATGTGCCAATGACAGTGTTCAGCGATGAAGAGTGAAATTGAGGATTTTAAAGTTGATGATGCTTTGAGGAAGATGTCTGTGCTACACTCTCCAACTGCAGTATTTTGGACTTGAAAATTAAACATCCTGCTGGACTGAACTCTGACTGTTCTACAGATGTAATTCTGACCCAAATGTCCCCTTTTCTTATACTGTAAATTCTCTGAATTGGGGCAAAGGGCTCATCAACATTGTCTATAATCTGTTCTCCGGGATTAACCTTCCCATCCCATACTAGGATGTTTGGCCACGACCAAAAGTAAAGATGTAAAAGGCAACAAACATTTTTCAGAGTGGACAGTGACTTTGATTATTTCCTTTAGACAGGGCTGAGTTTCAGCACCTCCACTCCACACTCAGACCTGGACAGCGCCGGAGGGACTGGGCTGAGTTTCAGCACCTCCACTCTGCACTCAGTCCTGGACAGAGCCAGAGGGACAGGGATGAGTTTCAGCACCTGCACTCCACACTCAGACCTGGACCTGAGATACAGTCAGGCCACCGGCAGCATACAAGTGCTTTTTCCACACCACTTTCCCCTTTGCCTGAGTAGCTGCTGGCCCTATATAGGCCTCATGGTCTCACTCCAGGGGTGTGCTGGCTTTCCCCTCACTGATCGACTAACAGAGTCTCTGATTCTCTGAATTTTGGACCCACCTGCACTTCCCTAGCACTTTTGCTTCCCCCAACATTTGAGTAGCCTGATCTCTCTCTTTGAGTAGTCTTTCACCTCGTCTTTCGTCTTTCACTTTTCCCGTCTTCATTCATTGTGATACCGCTGTCACAATAAAAGTCCTCAACAGGCATGTTGCCAGCACTGTCTGCCTCGTCTGTGCCTCGTTCCCATAGCATACAGTATGGATGTGATAAAAGTTTATTAAGGGATATGAAAGATATGGAATTGAAAGTATCTGTAAGTGGGTGGAAAATCACAACCTGTACCTGTACAACATGCCATATAAATGATTTGCAAATGTAGCACACAATGCAAATCATGCAAACTATGCAGACGACACAGAAGTATAAAACAGTCCTTAGAAGGACCATCGCTGTAAACCCTTGCAGGAGGACATGCAACACATACAGGAATGATAGATTCAATCATTAGGGCACACCAGTAGTACAATGCCCCTTATTTACTGTCAGTATAATTACCATGCAGCACTCCTGTCCCTGTAGGGTGGGGGGGGGGGTCTCCTGGGGATGGCGGTAGATACTAGAGTCTTGTTCAGGCTAGACTTTATTTTGTCAAATGTAAACTAGTGTGGATTGTTAAACACTGTTAAAGCTTTCTATTCATGGTTATTGCCAACTCTCATATTTAGTCATATGATAAAGTACTCTTTCTCCTACAGCGCATATAAAGTATGTGGCTTACTTATACACTGACTGAAGTGTGCATCTCTGCTCGAACAAATCACTGCATTGGTGCCATAAATAAACTTCTCTTTCGTCATCTTGTGTTTGAAAGCCAACTCTAGGGAACGACATCCGGTCCAGACCTCCATAGAAGCATCCAGTTGCACCAAGTGTGGCTCTGACAGACAGTAGCATGTCCAATGCTAAAGGAGGCTACCGCCCTCCTGGAAGAGCACACAGGTCACTGCAGCGCTACTATAGCCAAGGGCTACAGACTCCAGTTCAGAGTGAAACCCCCCATTTCAACAGAGTCATTTACTCTCAAACACAAGATAGCATTTCCATGTTTAAGAGGAATAAATTCCTTCCCTCTTACAAAAAGGGGGAAATACGTGTGGTTCCCAGAGATCGAACCCAACATAGTTTTTATTTTCATTATTTTCAGCTCCCAAAGAAGGACGGTTCTCAACTTCTTTTCTTGGATCTCAGTGTTAAACAAACATTTGAGGAAATATAATTTCAAAATGTTAACATACAGCACTCTTTCACGTTCAATATGTCAGAACGACTGGAAACTTTTGTGCAATTATTTTAATTAATCGTCGGCACCCAATAATTGATTAATAATGATTAACTGATTAGATTAAAATCTACTCCATGGCCTATAAAAAGAATGACTTAAAATATGCTTAGTTTAATACTTAAGCATTTTTGTTAAGGAGTGTGAGCATGTCTGTGTGCTTTGGGGTCAGTCTGGTGTGCAGTCTGCTGAAGGTGAGACCAGCAGCTGAGAAGACGTGCTCAGATGGCACTGATGTTCCAGGAATGGACCAATAACATTTCACTAATGCTGCCAGTCAAGGGAACCGTGACTCTCTAATTTAACATTTAAGAAACGTCTCTAATTTGAAATCTAATCACCAACATTAGGTTATGCATTGAAATGGTTCATTGAAAATTAACTGTTTAATCTATAGAAATTCATCAATAAACATTCTTATTAAGAATTAACAGTTAATTGATTAACTTAACATCACTATTTCACATCAGTAAATCTGAAAGATGCCTTCTTCCACGTAGGCATTTATCCCCCTCACACAAAATTCCTCCACTTCGCCCATCGCGGTGTTTGCTACAAATACACACTTCCACCCTTCGGCCATTCCCTGAGTCGGGTGTTCTGTATTTGTGTAGAGGCGGGTCTGGCTCCACTGAGACTAATGAGGATCAGAATACTGATTTATACAGACGATTGGCTGATTATTGCCAATTCAAAACCCAGAGTTGTGAAGGACACTCAGTGAGTTCTGACACATCTGACACATTGGTTTCAGAGTAAACCTCCCCAAGAGTGATCTCTCCCCATCCCGGAGTGAAACGTTCTTGGGAGAGGATTTATACTCTGTATCCATGTGAACTTGTCTATCAGCAGACTGCGTTTTATCTCTCAGAGTATGTCTCTCTCAGTTCAAACCGGGCTCGAGAGTACAGTATCACACATGCCTTAGACTACAGGGGCTGATAGTGTCAGCCTCTCAGGTTTTGCCACTGGGGCTGTTACGGTGAAGCCACACTGATTCTGGAAAAGCCGCCTGGCACCACTCCCGCGTCCCACAATCAGCCGCTTGTGGGCGTGTCACCTATTTTATGACAGGCAGTTATGTTTGTTAAATGTTGAACGGGTTTAATGTTGTGTTTCATGTTATCATTGTCCAGTTTGAATAAAAACTTTTAAACTTCTGAAAATGTAATATATGTTATTTGAATTACTATGATAGACTAGGCTCCCTATTTAATTTTGTGATTTAAATTTAATATGAAATAGGATCCATTCCTACTTGGAGGGATAGCACTGTATAAATAGAAGTAGGAGTATTGTTCAGAATCACCAGTTTCTTTGGTAAAACATTTGTGCTGCTATCATTTATTTTTTAAATAAAATTGTTTGCAATATAGCAGAATATACATTCATGGGCATTCAAGCAGACAAACTTCATTAGCTTATCTGATATCGACTAGCCATTAGCTCGTCAGCAGCATTGCATCTTCTGTGAAATTTATACTGTACATAGACTAATGACTGTCTACACAGCAGAGCCACCGACAACTTCAGAGACATTCCTCCACGCTGCGTTCCTCTGGTCAGCGTCTCTGCAGGAGGGCAGCGCAGTATCGTTGGGAAACCCGACACAACAATTAAAGGGAGTCCTCCATTGTGGAACTAAACTAAAATTTGAAAAGGGGGACAATTCACTTGACTGATCTTTAGATCAAATCTGATTGGTTATCACGACACGTAGTTGTGCCACCTGGGGCTTGAAGTTAAACTTTGGCCATCTCTCCCACCGCCTCACCACCGAGCCCTGCCAATCCCAAAATGCCTTGCTGAGGTGTGCCGCCACCTCTCATTTAAACGAATGGAGGCGGTGTCACTGCCTGGTGTTACTGCATACAGTGTGGTTTCACCGTTAAGAATCCGGGGCTTTATGGGGTGGATTTCATCCCTCCACCTCAGCCCTGTGCACACTCTCTCTGCAACTCAGCGTCACTGGGAAAACACAGACTCTTACACTCAGGGAACCCCTCTCAGGATCATTCTCATGAGGAAAGACATGAGGACAGATGCACCCTTCATTCACAGGTTCATGAAGGGGGCTCACTGTTCTCTGCCTGTTGCTAAAAAGCTCATTTCCCCTTGGGATTTATCACTGGAGCTGGAGGATCTGTCTCTAAGGCCGTTTGAGTCTATAAATTAGATTAAAATAGTTGTCTCTCCAGACAGCGTTGCTGCTCGCACTAGCCTCAGCTAAGTGAGTCAGTGACCTCCATGTGCTCTCAGTGCATCTCTCGTGCACAGTATTCTCCCCTAAGATGCACAGGCTTTTTCTTAAGCCCGATCCAGCCTTTATGCCTAAAAGCTTCCCTGTTTTCACGTGAGGTGTTGGAGCTTGCCGCTTTTCACCCACCACCTTTCTCCTCTGAAGAGGAGCATATGCTGCATATGCTGTGTCCTGTGTGTTCTCCACATGTATATGGAAAAGATAAAGGCTTTTAGAAAGAGCGACTAACTCTAAGTCACCTGGGCCCCGGCCTGCAAAGGGAAAGCATCTGTAAGCAGTGGCTGTTTCATTGGCTTGTGAAAGCTCTTATTATGGCATATGATTCAAAGAGGATAACTCCCCCCTTGGGCCTGAGGGCTCATTCTACGAGGGGCATGGCTGCATTGTGGGTTCTACCCACAACAAGGAGGTAATTCTGTTCAGCTATTGTATACCTATAAAAAGCATGGAAGTTTACTACTTCTTCTTATAACATAGACATAAATATTTTCCAATCAATGATTTCAATTAAATGCCAAAAATTGCATTTAAACTTAAGATCAAACAGAACCAGATCTTTATTTGCCCTGTAGCCACAATGGGCCTCTGGCCTCGTAAATAGGTTTGTCTTCTGGTTTGTCTCTCCTGAGACAAACTCTGCAGGAGGTGGGACCCATAGATCGCCTGCCTAGATAAGGGTATCAGAGTGGCGTAAAGGACGTTTCTTTTAATGTTCGTGGAGGGGAGGGTAGGCAGCATTCTTCAAACCAATACTGTATCCAGTTCACTGTTTCTCTATCTGAGGCCAATAATATAAACACTTGATATCTGACATACTGTAGGTAAGTTTATTGCTAATTTTGCCCTCCCGCCCAACCACAGCGTCTGGTTTCAGTCGGTTCGTGGTCTGAAGAACAAAGCATCACTGCAGACCCGTCGCCCCGTCCCACAGGTGGACTCTTCCATTTCAGAGCAGTCAGCAACTCAGTGGTTGCGGTCTCGTCAGAGGCAGTTCGTGAAAATGAATAGGTATTGTGTAGCGAGACTCATGTGAGCACCCTGGGGCAATACAAAAGGACCCTTTGTTCCTTTTTTCTGTTTTGTTTCTTTCCTCCAAATTCATGGTTGAGCTTATTGAAAGTCAGCCATCTAGCAATAAGAATTGAGCAGCCACAAATAATGAAAATGATGTTCAATTCAATAAACTTTATTTATTCCTGAGGAGCAATTAATTTCTGGGCATATTGTCAATCAACATCAACATCAAAAACAGATGGGAGATAATAAACTCAATGACCTGACATCACATACAACTGAAATTCAAATAAACAAATTTTTTTTAAATGCAGTAAAAAAAGTGCAATAAAAAGTTATGGAGTATATATGTACATATAAAAACACACGCACATGTACAAATTAACTTGTGCCATTCAGGCTCAGAGAGTGCTGGGGAGAGGTGATCAGGAATCAGCCTGATATCCTCAGGCACAAACGTTACTCTCCGGTCCGGCACCGGGGGCAGCAGTACCGTCAACCCAGGGGCAAGCCCAACCAGATCGCTATGAGAGCAACTAGCTTGTTCCAAGATGGCTGCACCCTCATGCAAAACAGGGAATTTTAGCTTATTTTTCTGGCAAATACAGATTTATTTCACATTTGAATGCAGGGCTATACCTTATTTAAGTTAAAAAGCAAACAAACCAGAGTCACATGAACAAGTGTAATAACCCTTAATATAATAAACATAGTAAATCTAATAACTTTGTCCTTCATGTAATAACTTTGTCCTCTTTACTGTTATAAATGCTGGTTAACCTGTTTGACCTTTACCAGTCTGGTTGTTGATCCGAGCACTCAACAGAGACTGCCCTCCTGGCTGTGACGGAGGCACTTGCCACTGACTGATCCTACTAGAACTGTCTAAAGCATTCGACACGGTTGACCACAAACTACTCATCTCCACCTTGGCTGAGATAGCCATTTCTGGAACTGCCCTGTCTTGGTTTGCTTCCTATCTTTCAGATAGGTCCTACCAGACCACCTGGATGGGGTCTGTCTCTGCACCTCATCCCCTTTTCACAGGAGGCCCACAGGGATCTGTACTGGGGCCTCTGCTGTTCTCCATTTACACCAAATCTCTTGGTTCGGTCATTAATTTACATGGCTTCTCTTATCACTGCTATGCTGATGATACACAACTCTTCTCTTTACCTCCCTCTTCCATTACGGTTAATGAGAGAATATCTTCCAACCTGGCTGACATCTCAACTTGGTTCAAAAAGACTGAGCTGCTGTTCATCCACCACAATACCTTCCTACTGCGGGAGCTTTAATCACTGCTGGCGGCACCACAGTGACTGCCTCTCACTCCGCAAAGAGCCTGGGGGTGGTCCTGGATGACCGGCAGGACCTCAAGGAGCACGTCAAGGCAACATCGTAGTCCTGCAGATTTCTCCTGTATAACATCAGGAGGATTTGACCATACCTGACTATGCACTCCACCCAGCTACTTGTCCAGGTTATAGTGACCTCCCGTCTTGATTACTGCAACTCCCTCCTTGCAAGCCCAGCAGCTTATGCCATACAGCCACTATAGATGATTCAGAATGCTGTTTATCTTCAACCTTCTTATGTTCTCTCACATCACTACCCTGCTGAGGTCACTCCACTGGCTACCGATCGCCGCCAGGATCAGGTTCAAAGTCCTGACCCTTGCCTGCACTGCAGCCAAAAGAACAGCTCCCGTCTACCTATAGGACACGATTCAATCCTACACGGCAGCTTGACCACTCCACTCTTGCCCATCTTCTGCCGTAGTCTGAAAACACATCTCTTCAGCCTGTACCTGGACTAACTATCACTACATCACATTACATTACAGGCATTTAGCAGACGCTCTTATCCAGTTCGACTTACACATAGCATTTTACATTGTATCCATTTATACAGCTAGATATGTACTGAAGTAATTCAGGTTAAGTACCTTGGTACAACGGCAGTGTCCTACCCAGGAATCGAACCTGCGACCTTTCGGTTACAAGCCCAGTTCCTTACCCACTTTGCTACACTGCCACCACTCCCAGGGCACTCTCTGCAGGGCACTCCCAATCTAGGATCACTTATCACTTGTACCCTTCTACCTTATTCCTGTAGCACATTGTTACTCATTACGCGGCTTGTGAGACTTTGTTTTGCGGCTCATATATAATATATATACTGATAACAATAAGAATATAGCTATAACTTACTTCTGTAGGTTCCATGTATGTCCTGTTTAAGCACATTGAAATGAATTATCCAGCAAATGGCAGCATACTGAAGATACGTCAAAGAACGTAGGCTACGTAACAGCGAGGGATCATGGGTAGTCGTATAGCCTATGTGTGTAGCTTTGCATTTGCGAATGGTTTTGCAAGTTTAGCACGAAAACCTAAATTCGATATTCCATAATGCCGTTTGATATAAGGTTATATCAAATATTGTCTCGGCCTCTGCCCACTCAAAATGGACAGATTTATGATTAGAAAACAGCAGAACGAGAAAAGTGATTCTTCATTAGCTGACTGTGACGGAGTTATAAACAGGCCCGAGGAGAAAGAGCAACGTGAGGAAAGAACGGGGGAAAATGCAGATCAGTTTGGCCGAGAAGCCCAAGACACCGATGCTGCACCAGCAAAGAAAAAGGTGCGGTCAATTCAGGACGAACACCGAAAATTTCAGGATACATGGACTGATGAGTTTTTCTTTGTGCAATACGAATCCACTCAATTCTGCCTAATTTGCTAGAAGACTAGTGCCAATTGTAAACGGTATAACCTTGAACGCCACTTTAGTGCTTTTCACGCCAAGTACAACATGTTGTACCCACCAGGTAGCAACCTGAGGACTAATAAAATTAAACACTTGACACAGACTCTGACTGAGCAGCAATTAATTAATAATAATAAATTATGGCGAGATCAGTCTCTGTTGCCGAGAAATCGACTGAGGCCACTTAGGAGACCGCATGGATTTTAGCTAGGCATAAAAAGGCTTTCACGGACGCTGAAATTGTTAAACAATGCTTTTTGACCTCAGCAGAGATAATGTACCGTGCATAATAATAATAATAATAATAATAATAATAATAATAATAATAATAATAAAGAAAATACATGCACTGCAGCTTTCAGATTCGACATTAATGAGGATCAAGTTTATTGGGAAAGATATCCAGGAACAGCGAATTGCAGATCTTGCAGCGACACCATGTTACAGCATTGCACTCGATGAGAGCGTGTATATAAGCGACATGGCGCAATTGTGTGTGAGGGTTCGCTTTATTCAAAAGAACAAATTTCGGGAGGAGCTGTTAAATCTGTTACCACTCCATGGACAGACCAGAGTGGAGGTGTGCACCGACGAAGCTCCAAGCATGAGAGAGAAAGAGAGAAGGGACTTATCGGACTGATGGAAGACAGCATTCCCAAGTTTGTCTCCTTTCATTGTATAATTCATCAGGAGGCACTGGTGTCAAAACTTAAAAACCAAGAGCTAAAGAATGTGATGCAGCTCGTTGTGCGAGTCATCAACTTTATCGAGGCCAGGGCATTTAATCACCGGGAATTCCGTGCACTTCTGGAAGAATACGAGGCAGAGTACGGGGATCTGGTGATGCACAACTAACTTAGATGGCTACCGCGTGGCCGGGTGCTTGAACGATTCTGTACTCAACTTCCTCACATCCCTGATTTTCTTGCAAGCAAGGGGAGGGCTGAGCCAAAGCTTGAGGACCCACACTGGATATTACAGCTGACACTCCTCACTGACATCACGTCCCAGCTGAATTCCCTTAACCTCCAACTCCAAGGAAAAGGGAAGCACCCAGGTAACATGCTAAGAGCAGTCACTGCTTTCCAGCACAAGATCACCACTCTCTTCATACCTGACAGAGAATTTCTTCACTTTCCCAGTCTAAGAGCCTGCACAACTGATAACCCTGATCTACTGCAACATTTTGACTATGATGAATTTCTAGGCATATGGGAGGAAATAAGAAATGAATTTGAAAGGAGATTTCAAGATGTTGTAAGGTATATGGAGCTTTTCAATTTCATTGAGAACCATTTTAATGTGCCATTGTCAAGCCTTACACCTGCTCTGAAAAACCTTTGTCCAGACCTTGCTGTAATACAGAGTGCGATTCTTGAGCTGCTGGTCAACGATGCACTGAAAACTGAGCTCAGATCAGGTGTTGCTCATTTCTGGAGCATGGTCCCAGCCTCAGATTATCCACATTTAAAGCTCTGTGTGCAGAAGGTAATGAGCTTTTTTGTGAGCACTTACTCATGTGAGGCAACATTTTCTATAATGAGCATTGTCAAAAGAAAAAGATAGAAGTAGGCTTACAGATGTGCATCTTGATTGTTTGACTAGGATTGCAACTACTAACTAGTAGAGTAGACTAACTAGAAAGTCAAGGGACAGCTAAAACACATGGGAGCCTCAACATATTGATACAAATATAACAGAGAAAAATAAGTTTTTCATCTCTATTTTTATACACATACACAAAGATGGTAAATATCTTGAGAGTGATGATAAAAAAAAAAAAACATCTGAGTAATATCTGCAATCTCTGTGGCTCTTTGAGTAATGGTCTTACTCATAAGTGGCTCCGCTAAGAAAATTAGTGAGTATCACTGAACTACAGCATCAACTGGAATTACACTGCATCGCCATCTAGTGGCTGTATGAGAACAGCACAACTGATTACTGCCACTAACTTTTACTGCTGATAGACGCCAGATTTTTTAAAACGTGGTATCTTCTGAAAATTCCACACATTGCACCTATTATCTGTGTGTCCTTGCCCTATAATCCATCCATTCATTTTATTCTTGCACGCTTTTGCGAATATAACAGGCTAATTATTGCGTTGCATTGCGTTGCAACAATGATAATAATAATGATAATAAAAGCCTGATATATTAAGTCATGTTTTTCTTTTAAAACCCCTTATCAACATGTTTGGTAGACATTGTGGAGTAATATAAACTGCACAAAATGTAATAAGTTGGGGCATTTGAAAGAATTAGAATACTTATCTAAGAAATACTCCTGTAAATGATGTTATCCTTTAGATGATAGGAGCTAGAGCCAGAACATTGATCTCTGAATCAGGCTATTCCATGCAGCATGCCTGCTTACAGTGGTATAATAACCAGACTATTACTTGGGACTGGAACCACAGAAGAGTGACTAAACTAAACGATGTAACACTGCATCTAAACAGCAGTTCACATGTTGTTCAGATGGACACTCTCCCACCAAGATGTACACACATACCCTGCTGGCCAATAGTTAATGCCCGGCTTTACCAGTAGAATAAAATACCATTTTATTCACAATCCTTTCAGAAACACCACAATCCTGCAGCACACACAGGTGTGTGATGAAAGAGTAAAACTCACCTTCATCAAAAGGTCAGTGTGTGAAAGAGAGTGGGGTACATGTATGGATTTCATTAGAGTTCATAGCAGGTAGTGAATAATGGAGATGGATGAAGACTGCAATGTGTGACAGGCCTGAAACATTTTACTATACAGGTGGTCAATCTTTTACCATGTCAATCAGACACACAGCATCCAGTCATCACCTGTGACCTGATACTACGGACTCCACTGAAACCTTACATTCTGCTCAGGAACCACAAACCTGCCAACCCTCAAAAGGTTTTATCCTGCTTTTATTTGCTTGTTGTGATAAAGGAGTAAGGTATATATGGGCAAAGAAAGGATTCTGGTGGACAGAGGAGTAAACTGAGAGAGAAAGAGGGTTTTAATATTTCACTGAATATAACCATAATCACAAATACTATTTAGTTAAGATCACACAATACACAGCACTACTCACCCCAGTCTCTGTAGTTTACAGTTTGGACTCATCAGTCCAGCACAGAGTAGCTTCACTCCTGAATCTCCCAGGGTATTGCAGCTGAGCTCCAGATCTCTCAGGGGTGAGTTTGATGACTGGAGAGCTGAGGCCACAATATTACAGCACTTCTGTGTGAGTTTACAGTTGTTCAGTCTGCAAAGAAGAGTTAATATATTATAGTATTATTATATTAGCTATACACGGAGCATGTAACTAATATGGGAAATGTGCCAATGACAGTGTTCAGCGATGAAGAGTGAAACTGAGGATTTTAAGGTTGATGATGATCTGAGGAAGATGTCTGTGCTACACTCTCCAACTGCACTATTTTGGACCTGAAAATTAAACATCCTGCTGGACTGAACTCTGACTGTTCTACAGATGTAATTCTGACCCAAATGTTTTCTTATACTGTAAGTTCTCTGAATTGGGGCAAAGGGCTCATCTACCTTTTCTATGATCTTTTCTCTGGGCTTAACCCTCCCATCCCATACTAGACATGCAGCTGCCATCTTTCAGAGTGGAGAGCGAGTTCGTTTTCAGTGCTGTAGGATGTTTGGCCACCACCAAAAGTAAAAGGCAACACACATTTTTCAGAGTGGACAGTGACTTTGATTATTTCCTTTTGGTTATCTGTGACAAACTTCCCACAGCACTGCAAACTAACACACAGCTAAAGGCAGATTCACTGTAACAGGAAGTAATGCACATGCTCATATATAAGTATTGTGGTGTCGGCCTCTGGAGCCCCGCACCTCCCTGCCCTCAGCCACCACTCAGGGCTGAGTTTCAGCACCTCCACTCCGCACTCAGACCTGGACAGCGCCGGAGCGACAGGGCTGAGTTTCAGCACCTCCACTCCACACTCAGACCTGGGGGGTGGCGGTAGATACTAGAGTCTTGTTCAGGTTGGACTTTTTTTTGTCAAAGTTAGTGTGGATTGTGGGAGATGTTCTCTGGATAGCATTTAAGGGAAGCTCAAACAATTTACTTCATTATCCAAAGTCCTTTCTTAAAAAGCATTTTGGTATGCATCACAATTTCTTTGTGTTCTGTTTCTTTATCTTACAATCTCTTCAGGTGCATGTCCTTTCCTCTCTTACAGCATAGTGTCCAGTCCATCTTGCCATGTCTGGTAAATAAAATGATTGCCTCTTAACACTGTTAAAGCTTTCTATTCATGGTTATTGCCAACTCTCATATTTAGTCATATGATAAAGTACTCTTTCTCTTACAGCGCATCCAAAGTACGTGGCTTACTTATACACTGACTGAAGTGTGCATCTCTGCTCGAACAAATCACTGCATTGGTGCCATAAATAAACTTCTCTTTCGTCATCTTGTGTTTGAAAGCCAACTCTAGGGAACGACATCCGGTCCAGACCTCCATAGAAGCATCCAGTTGCACCAAGTGTGGCTCTGACAGACAGTAGCGTGTCCAATGCGAAAGGAGGCTACCGCCCTCCTGGAAGAGCACACAGAACACTGCAGCGCTAATATAGCCAAGGGCTATAGACTCCAGTTCAGAGTGAAACCCCCATTTCAACAGAGTCATTTACTCTCAAACACAAGAGAGCGCTCCCATGTTTAAGAGGAATAAATTCCTTCCCTCTTACAAAAAGGGGGAAATACGTGTGGTTCCCAGAGATCGAACCCAACATAGTTTTTTTTTCATTATTTCCAGCTCCCAAAGAAGGACGGTAGTCAACTTCCCTTCTTGGATCTCAGTGTTAAACAAACATTTGAGGCAATATAATTTCAAAATGTTAACATACAGCACTCTTTCACGTTCAATATGTCAGAATGACTGGAAACTCTTGTGCAATTCTTTTAATCAATCATCGGCACCCAATAATTGATTAATAATGATTAGCCTAACTGATTAGATTAAAATCTACTCCATGGCCTATAAAAAGAATGACATAAAATATGCTTAGCTTAATACTTAAGCATTTTTGTTAAGGAGTATGAGCATGTCTGTGTGCTTTGGGGTCAGTCTGGTGTGCAGTCCGCTGAAGGTGAGACCAGCAGCTGAGAAGACGCAGACACGCTCAGATGGCACTGATGTTCCAGGAATGGACCCATAACGTTTCACTAATGCTGCCAGTCATGGGAACCGTGACTCTCTAATTTAACATTTTAGAAACATCTCTAATTTGAAATCTAATCACAAACATTAGGTTATACATTGAAATGGTTCATTGAAAATTAACTGTTTAATCTATAGAAATTCATAAATAAACATTCTTATTAAGAATGAACAGTTAATTGATTAACTTAACATCACTATTTCACATCAGTAAATCTGAAAGATGCCTTCTTCCACGTAAGCATTTATTCCCCTCACACAAAATTCCTCCGCTTCGCCCATCGCGGTGTTTGCTACAAATACACAGTTCTACTCTTCGGCCTTTCCCTGAGTCCACGGGTGTTCTGTCTTTGTGTAGAGGCGGGTCTGGCTCCAAACTTTTGGCTGATCATTGCCAATTCAAAACCCAGAGTTGTGTAGGACACTCAGCGAGTTCTGCCACATGTGTTGTCTCTTGGTTTCAGAGGAAACCTCCCCAAGAGCAATCTCTCCCCATCCTGGAGTGTAATGTTCTTGGGACTTGATTTATACTCTGTATCCATGTGAGTTTTCCTATCAGCAGACTCCATTTTATCTCTCAGGGTATGCCTCTCTAAGTTCAAACCAGACTCAAGCGTGCAGTATCCCACATGCCTCAGACTACAGGGGCTGATGGTGTCAGCCTCTCAGGTTTTGCCACTGGGGCTGTTACGGTGAAGCCACACTGATTCTGGCAAAGCCGCCTGGCGCCACTCCCGCGTCCCACAATCGGCCGCTTGTGGGTTTGTCACCTATTTTATGACAGACAGTTGTGTTTGTTAAATGTTTAATGCTGTGTTTCATATCATTGTCCAGTTTGAATAAAAACTTTTTAAATGATCTTACATTTTCATCATTACATTTTTACATTACACATAAATGTAATGTAAAAATGTAATGCTGAAAATGTAAGATATTGTATTTGAATTATTATGATAGGCTAGGCTCCCTTATTCATTTTGTGATTTAAATTTAATATCAAATAGGATCCATTCCTGCTTGTTTTCAAATTTTTGGAGGGAGAGCACTTTATAAGTAGAAGTAGGATTATTGGTTTTTATCATTATCTGAATTGGATTAGCCAGCTAATGTCATCAAATTTAGATCTGGTTAGCTAGCTAGGTCGCTGGTAGAAATGCTCACAAACAACAAGCAACTAATATATTACTATTTTTATGGTCACCTTGATTTCACTTAGTCTGCGTTTCTCTCACAACTAGATCAGGATGGGCTTCATTGTTATCCGTTAAACGTTCTTGTTCAAATCACCAGTTTCTTTGGTAAAACATTTGTGCTGCTATCATTTATTTTATTTAATTTTTAGAATAAAATTGTTTGCAATATACAATATAAATATATATGGCATGTTTCCTTCTTTTGAATTACTACGCAGTAAATTCAACCTGCCTCAAACCCATTTCTTTCGATTTCTACAAATTCACAACTATATTAGATCTAATACAACTACCTTTCCTAATGCACCTAATAACACCCAGATGGAATCCTTGTTTTCTGTTGATCCTTCATCTAGGGGGGATAAAATCTTATATCTATAACCATATGTCCGAACAATTAGATATACCCCTAGATTTTCTGAAATCCGCTTGGGAGGAGGACTTAGGCATTAGCTTAATGGGGGAGCAATGGATAGAGGCACTGAAGGGTGAGCACACAGCATCTATATGTACCAGGCATGGTCTTGTTCAGTCCAGGGTGTTGCATCGTCTTCATCTTTCAAAGGTCAAGCTTTCTAAAATGTATCCTAATATAGATTCTTTGTGTGACCGTTGCGGTGTATTTCCTGCCTTGTTGGGCCACATGTTCTGGCTGTACGCAAAACTATCCAATTTTTGGAATTCTATTTTT
>NW_026985608.1:0-19177 GCF_018555375.3 Anguilla rostrata | reverse complement strand
TTACAGCTGCTCTAGACGACCATAAAATAATCCTCCTCTTAAGTTTTTCGGTATCCGAGTCATTTTTACTATTTCCTTTAGCCTACTTAACCAAATAATTACTTGGCAGAAAGCGTAATCAGCTTGCTATATTTGGTAGTCCAGTAGTAGCCTGTGCTAAAACAGTTCGCAACTTCGCTACCAAGCCATTTGACTAGCTAGCTAACCTTAACCGGCAAACATTCAATCTGTCAAACGTGTTTGGCGGCTTGTCAGTCGTGTACATTCCGTAAATGTCTACCTGGGCCATGCTTCACGCATGTGACAAAGCTACTATAATCCCGATTTTGGGATAAACACTTTTTCAGTTTCACGAAGCGAATTAAGAGTTTCAAGGTTCATTTGCTGAATATACAACACACACACACAGAATTTAACGAAATTAACCATCTTGGCATTTATAAAGGAACATGTTTTTAGCATTTAAGAGACCGACAAGCTAGGCATTTAAGACAGTGGTTCTCAGAATCGGTTCTGGGGGCTCCTTGCGTATATTGGCTTTTCTCCATTGGTTTTGATGATTTACAAGAAAAAAATAATAGCCTAATAATAATTAGAAATTCAACGTAGGCTACATTATTTTTCTTCATGCACCAGGTGGAAAACTTGCCGTACAAAGTGCGTTGTCATATTTACACGCCTGCAGATCAGTTATTAAAATACTTGGTAGATTTGTTCATCACCGCTGAGTGTTAATTTTTGTTCGGTAGAAAGTGATTTGCGAACGATCGGTCACCTAGCGTCACCCAGCAAGTGAACACCACAAACGGCGATGGAGTAGCTAGTAGTAGCAGGCTCATTATCTGACTGGCGAAAACCTACGACGATAACTTGCTCGGTTAACAGATCTACCAGACAGTTATACGAAAATTTGCCTAGTCAAATCACCAGTAGCCTACACATCTCCGATTGATTGACCATCAGTGTAGTCAATGTTCTTTTCATATTGCTAACGCGTGAGCTAACCACGGACAGCCTACCTAGCTCACTGGCAAGCTGATATGCTAGCTAAGCATATTCGTTTTGCTGAGAAACATAAATTGAAGATAACTGAACATAGCCTAATTGTATTTTTAATGTCATACATAACGTGATTACATGACACAGTACAGTCACGGATGGAAACTAAACTCCGTAAACATCTGATAATATATTTTAAAACATAACGGCAGACAGTCAGCTAGCCTCGTTCAGGTTGAGGGCTTTTCCGCACCGGACTGTCAATCAAATTGTAAAAATCACAAGACCGCTTAACTCTATGGTTTTGGCTCCAAATCGAGAAAATGGCCGCGCCGCCATTGAGCTTCAAAACGTGTTTTAGAGACCCACGGAGAGTCAATGGGTGACGTCACAGTAGCTGTGTCCATATTTTTACAGTCTCTGATCTTAACCCAATCTCTCCTGGTCAACACACTTTCCCCTTACGTCACATCCTTACTAGGGTAGTCTTCAAACTACTCTCGGGAAAGTAATACAGTGCCTCCTAGTGGTCAGAATACACTCAACCTGTAACATCTATTATTGAACACAACAAATTGCATGGTATGAAACGGGAATGAACTATTTTTTCTTGATAAAATCATTGTTTTCATAGAACTTACGACCAGAGATGTTTGCTTAACAACGGTGCGACTAGAACAACAAACCAGAGTGTCTGCATAAGGACGGTCCAATTAGAACTACGAAGCAGAGTTTTGCTTGACAACGGTAAGATAATATGCCCAAACGCCCGCAGAAGAACATTTTTCACGTCCAGCTGATTAAATCTATAAAAATCAATAAATATAAAAGCAAACTCATTGTCATTGTTGGTACACGGCATGAAATTGATGTGAAATTACAGGAAATTCCTACAGTAATCTGCTGTTTTATTGATATACGACATTGCTTAAGACAGAACAGCATTGTGGGCGTTTGCTCTTAACTGCATAACACCGTTTGAATTTTCAGTAATTAACTAAATTGCATGTATTGGACGTTGTTGATGGAAGAATTGCTACAAGCATGATTCGGTGTAAAAAGACGAATTAGAATACAATTTGTCGTTTTGATTTCAACAGAAACGTTGATTTATTTCACATAATTTTCTATGTCTTAGGCAACCTGTACTTGAGTATTTGTTGCACAGGCTAGATTGCTTTCATAGCAGAGCTAAATCACTAGTTAGTTCTAACGCAAGTTCAGCACGCATAGGCTTAGTATAAAGCATGTTACACAATTTGTGTACAATTTAACGAAGTATCGTTTGTTAGCAGTATGCAACATGAGAATTCCAGTTGTTTACAATGGCACAACCCTGTATTTTGATTTCTCTTGCTTCAGTCTGCAGAGGCACATGACTTTGCAGTAGGTTATGTATGATGCTGAGAGCTTCATCAAACTAGTTAGTATCATAACTGCAATCATTCGCCCTGATAGCTTAGTATGAATTAGCAATGTTTACATGTCAAGTATTTGCATCCAATTTAACAGATGCTTGGGCATTTGAAAGTACATCGGAGAACCGGTTGTTTAAATGCGCTTTTTGATTGCTCCGTTCGTCAGAAACATGACGCAGTTGGAATGTCATGTATATCGAGAGCATAAGATAAGAGGAGAGCACAGGTAACTGCAATCGAGTGTGTATCTTGTCATGTAGAATTTGCAATGTTAGATGCAATGATTTATCCAGTTTAAACTCTCATTTGAAATCTCATATCGGAGAGGGCAGGCCGTTTTTGTCCATTTCGTCAGTGTGGAGAACGTTTTCAGTCGTCTCTTCCTTTATTTCTAATTTTTCCACGGTACACAAGTCTTGTACAGTATCCAGTCTTCTGGGCCATGTAACAGTAGGAACAGAGACGAGACTAACGGCAACCAATGAACAAGTTGAGGATGTTTCAGTGTTGGAGAGGGATTTGACTGACGACGTAACGTAAGTGATGATAACGAGGGAGACCAAGCAGCGGTGCTGCCAGAGAGAGCAGATGAATCCCTTTTCTTGAACAATTTGGCTTTCTTTTATTTAAAGTTGCAGGCAAAACTTTTACTGCCAGCATCAGTCATACAGTCTATTATTGAGGATTTTCAAGCAGTGCATGATATCAGTCAGTCTCATTTACTTCATAAGTTGGACGAAAAGCTGGTATCATTGGATATCTCTGACCGTGAGAGAGAGAGGTTCTTAAATCCGAGGATTTGTTTCGGCATGCAACACTGGTACCTTGAAAACTGATCAAAGACAAAAACGGTTTTTAAAAATCAGTTTAGATACATTGAGCCAGTCCCACCTTATCTTGGAAAGAATGATATGGGATCACAGAGTGGCTTTAGTGAAAACTTCAGTAAAGGCACCCATTTCTGCAGATTATGTACTAGAGCCCGACCGATATATCTATAATATATTAATATATATTATATAATAAACAAAAAAACGATGATTATTTATCTGTACTTGTCTGCTTGAACGTTGTAATTGCTATTTACTACAATTATCCAGTAGAGGGAGCTCTAATACAAGTGTGAACTGCAGCAGCTGACGCGCTACTTCTCTAATAAGACGTTTGTTACTCGTGCCTCATCCAATATTCTCCACTGCAAGACTTGTCTGCACAGATTCGGTTGCGAATAAAGGTCTGTAGATTTAGTGAAAGTTTTTAATTAAATGCGTTTATACGACCACTATGTTTATCAATCCTCATTATCAAACGAGCGAGCTAGCTAACATATTTGGTTATTATGCCTTATGTAATAATAACATGGATTGCATGTAAAATGCTTCAACAAAAGGGTATTTTCATGACAACTGCACCATAATATTACATCCCTGGACATGTTTGGCATATTCAGGAAAATTCCAGAAATTGAATGAAAATGTTTCATACCCAATAAAATTTAATGAAACATATTTTGAAATTGTATCCAATGCCACAGCGTTCGTTATAGAAGAATTCGTGAATTATTTCTGTTCGGGAATTCAGATTTATGAGATCGCTATTCGCCCAACGAACTGCGGAAGCGCATCCGGTGCCCACGCGATCTATCTGGAGGACATGTACCGCTTATAACGTGTTTCCAATTACACCAAGTTCGTTTTAGATGTACTGGCTAATTATATCTGTCTCGGGAATTTGGATTCATGAGATCGCTAATAGCATTATACTCTGTATTTAAAACGGGTGACGCACACAACTGCCTCCGATTACAGGTTAGTTTTCTATCAATTATTTTGTTTAAATTGTATCCAGTGCCACAGCGTTCGTTATAGAAGAATTGGTGAATTATTTCTGTGTCGGGAATTCAGATTTATGAGATCGCTATTCGCCCAACGAACTGCGGAAGCGCATTCCGGTGCCCACGCGATCTATCAGGAGGACATGTACCGCTTGTAAATTGTCTCCAATTACACCAAGTTCGTTTAGATGTACATGGCTAATTATATCTGTCTCGGGAATTTGGATTTATGAGATCGCTAATAGCATTATACTCTGTATTTAAAACGGGTGACGCACACAACTGCTGCCGATTACAGGTTAGTATTCTATCAATTATTTTGTTTAAATTGTATCCAGTGCCACAGCGTTCATTATAGAAGAATTGGTGAATTATTTCTGTGTCGGGAATTCAGATTTATGAGATCGCTATTCGCCAACGAACTGCGAAGCGCATCCGGTGCCCACGCGATCTATCTGGAGGACGTGACCGCTTTATAACGTGTTTCCAATTACACCAAGTTCGTTTTAGATATACTGGCTAATTATATCTGTCTCGGGAATTTGAATTTATGAGATCGCTAATAGCATTATACTCTGTATTTAAAACGGTGACGCACACAACTGCTGCCGATTACAGGTTAGTATTCTATCAATTATTTTGTTTAAATTGTATCCAGTGCCACAGCGTCGTTATAGAAGAATGTGAATTATTTCTGTGTCGGGAATTCAGATTTATGAGATCGCTATTCGCCTAACGAACGCGAAGCGCATTCCGGTGCCCACGCGATCTATCAGGAGGACGTGTACCGCTTGTAAATTGTCTCCAATTACACCAAGTTCGTTTTAGATATACTGGCTAATTATATCTGTCTCGGGAATTTGAATTTATGAGATCGCTAATAGCATTAAAACTCTGTATTTAAAACGGGTGACGCACACAACTGCTGCCGATTACAGGTTAGTATTCTATCAATTATTTTGTTTAAATTGTATCCAGTGCCACAGCGTCTTATAAAGAATTGTGAATTATTTCTGTGTCGGGAATTCAGATTTATGAGATCGCTTATTTGCCTAACGAACTGCGAAGCGCATCCGGTGCCCACGCAGGTGCTTCTTCGTTAACTGTGGAGCCCAATCGCCTCTTTTATTTGCCCCAGGCATTTAAAAGGCCTCATTATTCATTAAGCTAGCTGCATTCAAAATCCGTTTTAGAAAGACGCTATGTTTTATAAAAGGGTGACAGTGCTAGGCAGATGAATTTGTGCTAAGTCTGAAAATGCAGGCATCCCATTTCGTGGTGATTTCATTATGGCGTGTGCTATTTACAGCTGCTCTAGACGACCATAAAATAATCCTCTCTTAAGTTTTTCGGTATCCGAGTCATTTTTACTATTTCCTTTAGCCTACTTAACCAAATAATTACTTGGCAGAAAGCGTAATCAGCTTGCTATATTTGGTAGTCCAGTAGTAGCCTGTGCTAAAACAGTTCGCAACTTCGGCTACCAAGCCATTTGACTAGCTAGCTAACCTTAACCGCAAACATTCAATCTGTCAAACGTGTTTGGCGGCTTGTCAGTCGTGGTACATTCCGTAAATGTCTACCTGGGCCATGCTTCACGCATGTGACAAAGCTACTATAATCCCGATTTTGGGATAAACACTTTTTCAGTTTCACGGCGTAATTAAGAGTTTCAAGGTTCATTTGCTGAATATACAACACACGATGAAATCACACACAGAATTTAACGAAATTAACCATCTTGGCATTTATAAAGGAACATGTTTTTAGCATTTAAGAGACCGACAAGCTAGGCATTTAAGACAGTGGTTCTCAGAATCGGTTCTGGGGCTCCTTGCGTATATTGGCTTTTCTCCATTGGTTTTGATGATTTACAAGAAAAAATAATAGCCTAATAATAATTAGAAATTCAACGTAGGCTACATTATTTTTCTTCATGCACCAGGTGGAAAACTTGCCGTACAAAGTGCGTTGTCATATTTACACGCCTGCAGATCAGTTATTAAAATACTTGGTAGATTTGTTCATCACCGCTGAGTGTTAATTTTTGTTCGGTAGAAAGTGATTTGCGAACGATCGGTCACCTAGCGTCACCCAGCAAGTGAACACCACAAACGGCGATGGAGTAGCTAGTAGTAGCAGGCTCATTATCTGACTGGCGAAAACCTACGACGATAACTTGCTCGGTTAACAGATCTACCAGACAGTTATACGAAAATTTGCCTAGTCAAATCACCAGTAGCCTACACATCTCCGATTGATTGACCATCAGTGTAGTCAATGTTCTTCCCTTCATATTGCTAACGCGTGAGCTAACCACGGACAGCCTACCTAGCTCACTGGCAAGCTGATATGCTAGCTAAGCATATTCGTTTTGCTGAGAAACATAAATTGAAGATAACTGAACATAGCCTAATTGTATTTTTAATGTCATACATAACGTGATTACATGACACAGTACAGTCACGGATGGAAACTAAACTCCGTAAACATCTGATAATATATTTTAAAACATAACGGCAGACAGTCAGCTAGCCTCGCTCAGGTTGAGGGGCTTTTCCGCACCGGACTGTCAATCAAATTGTAAAAATCACAAGACCGCTTAACTCTATGGTTTTGGCTCCAAATCGAAAAATGGCGCGCCCGCCATTGAGCTTCAAAACGTGTTTTAGAGACCCACGGAGAGTCAATGGGTGACGCCACAGTAGCTGTGTCCATATTTTTACAGTCTCTGATCTTAACCCAATCTCTCCTGTCAACACACTTTCCCCTTACGTCACATCCTTACTAGGGTAGTCTTCCAACTACTTCGGAAAGTAATACAGTGCCTCCTAGTGGTCAGAATACACTCAACCTGTAACATCTATTATTGAACACAACAAATTGCATGGTATGAAACGGGAATGAACTATTTTTTCTTGATAAAATCATTGTTTTCATAGAACTTACGACCAGAGATGTTTGCTTAACAACGTGCGACTAGAACTACAAACCAGAGTGTCTGCATAAGGACGGTCCAATTAGAACTACGAAGCAGAGTTTTGCTTGACAACGGTAAGATAATATGCCCAAACGCCCGCAGAAGAACATTTCACGTCCAGCTGATTAAATCTATAAAAATCAATAAATATAAAAGCAAACTCATTGTCATTGTTGGTACACGGCATGAAATTGATGTGAAATTACAGGGAAATTCCTACAGTAATCTGCTGTTTTATTGATATACGCACATTGCTTAAGACAGAACAGCATTGTGGGCGTTTTGCTCTTAACTGCATAACACCGCTTTGAATTTTCAGTAATTAACTGGAAATTGCTATGGATATTGGGAAGCCGTTGGTTAGTAGTGGCGACAGAGAATTTGCTAACAAAGCAATGCCAAGTTTCGAGTGTCACACCTAATAGGCTACGCGAATTTAAAAGTAATTATATCACAATTTGTTCGTTTTTGATTTCCAACAGAATACGTTGATCTGTATTTCACATAAATTTTCTTGTTCTTTCCAAGGCAACCCTGTACTTTGAGTATTTTTGTTGCAGCTGGCTAGAGTGTCGCCGGATTGTGCAGGTAGGCTACGTATGCTTTCGAATTCATCAAACTAGTTAGTATCATAACGGCCAATCATTCGCCAGCGATAGCTTAGTATGAAAGCATGTTTACATGTCAGTATTGTGGTCACCAATGCTTAACGAAGTATGCGTTTGTTAGGCATATGAAAGTACATGCGAGTCTTCCAACCGCGTTGTTTAAATGCGCTTTTTTGATTGCTCCTGTTCGTCAGAAACATGACGCAGTTGGAATGTCATGTATATCGAGAGCATAAAGATAAGAGGAGAGCACAGGTAACTGCAATCGAGTGTGTATCTTGTCATGTAGAATTTTGCAATGTTAGATGCAATGATTTATCCAGTTTAAACTCTCATTTGAAATTCATATCGGAGAGGGCAGGGCCGTTTCTTGTCCATTTCGTCAGTGTGGGAGAACGTTTTCAGTCGCTCTTCCTTTATTTCTAATTTTTCCACAGTACACAAGTCTTGTACAGTATCCAGTCTTCTGGGCCATGTAACAGTAGGAACAGAGACGAGACTAACGGCAACCAATGAACAAGTTGAGGATGTTTCAGTTTTGGGAGGGGATTTGACTGACGACGTAACGTAAGTGATGATAACGAGGAGACCAAGCAGCGGTGCTGCCAGAGAGAGCAGATGAATCCCTTTTCTTGAACAATTTGGCTTTCTTTATTTAAAGTTGCAGGCAAAACTTTTACTGCCAGCATCAGTCATACAGTCTATTATTGAGGATTTTCAAGCAGTGCATGATATCAGTCAGTCTCATTTACTTCATAAGTTGGACGAAAAGCTGGTATCATTGGATATCTCTGACCGTGAGAGAGAGGGTTTTTAAATCCGAGGATTTGTTTCGGCATGCAACACTGGTACCTTGAAAACTGATCAAAGACAAAAACGGTTTTTAAAAATCAGTTTAGATACATTGAGCCAGTCCCACCTTATCTTGGAAAGAATGATATGGGATCACAGAGTGGCTTTAGTGAAAACTTCAGTAAAGGCACCCATTTCTGCAGATTATGTACTAGAGCCCGACTCGATATATCTATAATATATTAATATATATTATATAATAAACAAAAAAACGATGATTATTTATCTGTACTTGTCTGCTTGAACGTTGTAATTGCTATTTACTACAATTATCCAGTAGAGGGAGCTCTAATACAAGTGTGAACTGCAGCAGCTGACGCGCTTACTTCTTAATAAGACGTTTGTTACTCGTGCCTCATCCAATATTCTCCACTGCAAGACTTGTCTGCACAGATTCGGTTATGCAATAAAGGTATGTAGATTTAGTGAAAGTTTTTAATTAAATGCGTTTATACGACCACTATGTTTATCAATCCTCATTATCAAACGAGCGAGCTAGCTAACATATTTGGTTCACTTTAGCAAGCTAGCAAGCCTTTATGAACTGGAAGTGAGCACATAAGCAGCGTAGGATCTACATTTCCAGAGGACATCGCTGTATTCTCAAATAAATAACCAGCCAAAATAAAATGGTGATTGAATGTGTCACACATTTGTTTTTTGTTTTTTGTTGTTTTTTATCTGAGATAATGATATTAGCTACTATATGATGTTTTGTAAATAGCCAAGGCGTGATTGCAAGCGAGTGTCATCTTGTCACGCGTCATCGTAGCAAGCTAACCAGACAGTAAAAAAGCAGATAAAACACTTCGAACATGAATCATTTTAAGCCATGTTATCTAGCTTTGTCGTGATAACATGAGAGAAGGATTGCTGTTGGAGAACTGAATCAACCAATAGTTAGCGGGTAACCTGCACGAAAGCTCATACATATAAGAAAATACAATAAGAAAATATAATTAATTTAACTTACTGAGAAAATATAATAAGAAATAACGAGGCTGTGTCATAGCTAATGCGTTATTAGCAGCGAGTGTGTCATCTAGTCACGCCAGAGCGCATTGTAGTTATTTTCACCGTCTAATTCTTATGGACAGGGAAGCTCGTTTGATAGTCTTAGTAGGAATAAAATAAGAAAATATAATTAATGTACTGAGAATAGATACTAAGAAATAATAATAACAAATTAATAATAACAACAATAATAATAATAATAATCATAAAAATACATGTTTGAAACTGGAAAAGGGATTTTTACATTAATTTTTTTATAGATGTTGGAAAAGAAAGGAGTAAAAGCAAGGTGTGGAGTTATTTTGATTTCACACACTTAAATATAGTGTTAATATGTATATTTAATTTAATATCATCTTTTACTTTTTTATCTAAAAGTTTTGTGTGTTTATTTTAATTTTTTTTGTTTGCTTATAAGTTAAATGTTCTTAAATATAGAAACTTTAATAAAATATAAGTTTTTCAAATTGGTTTGAAAATGTTGCACTTTTTGACAAAATATCGGTCAAAACATCGGTAATCGGTGGGCTAGGACTCCCAAAATCGGGATTGGCACCGACCCAAAATCTGGCATCGGTCGGGCTCTATTATGTACTGTTGGCCATGCTCAATTTTTGTCATCTCCTTCACAACAGGTGAAAAGAAAACAATTGCATCATACAAAGACAGCGCAGCACAGCATGCAGCATAACGTAAGTACATCAAAACTGTCAATGGGAATTAAATTTGATTTGATTCCAAATTTATCAAATTAACCCACTTCCATGTGTGCCAACTTGGTCTGCCTCCTTGTCTGGGCCATGACTTATTTGAGGGTATCGTCGCATATGACTTCGCTCTATACCTAAGTCATTTTGTCACAAATCAGAAATTCTTCACGTATAGAGAACTGAATGGACAGCTTAATCACTTCAGGTACCTCGCGATGACGCCAGCAATAAGCCATGCAAAATGAATCCAGGAAGTGAGAAATTGAGTGGACATGCTGTCCAGAATTGGTGTTTCCTTAGACTTCTGCCCTCTTGATTGGGGACAAAATTTAAAATCCAGTTGAAAATGAAGTTTGGCAATTTGTGTTGCTGCTAAGGCAAAAAGTTGAAATTGTTTGTGCTCCTGCCATTGCAACTAGTCAGATGGCCTACTTGAAAGTCCTTATTGAGGAGTATTTGCCGAGTCGACAGTATTGTTTTCCTAATCACCCACTTAAGCCGAAACATCATGTAACCCGTTAGAAAAATAGCAACGTTTTAAAAGAGTCCTGTAGCTTTAAGAAAAGGGAGGCTCCCTACCTAACTGTTAGGAGGACTTGTTTTAGCCTCTAATTAGTTTTATTGGCTGTAACAGGCAGTAATGTCTTAAGATCATTCTGGAAAATAGTTAGCCCCGCCCACTCCCGGGGACTTGGTTGAGACTGTTTGTCGCACAGCAAGAGGGGAGAACGGGAGAAAGAAAAAGACGATTAGAAGTAACAAATCATAATCGTTAATTTAAGCAGTAAACCTAAAGAGTAGCTCCGTAAATGACCCACGGACCAAATATTTTCCAGATCGCACACTTCAATCTCTTTCCTTGGGATCTTGGTAAGTTAAATGTTAAATTTGCTAAAGTATCGTAACTGTAGCAGCAACACGTGTGCTATTGACTCTGTGTTTCCTTGAAAATAGCATTAGCACACGTGGCGTTTAATATTTTTCAGTTTGCACACTTCAGTTTCTTCCTTTGGGATTTCAGCGAGTTTAAATTTGAAATTTAGCTAAAATATCGCCATTGTAGCAGCAACACGTGTGTTATTAACTCCGTGTTTCCTTGAAAATAGCATTAGCCACACGTGGTATGTATAGCTATTGAGTTTCTCTCATATAAAGTTGAATGTTGCTATTTGAAAGCGTGAATCGCACTGTTATTGTATCATACGTGTATGAATGTGCTATGTAACATGTGTATGAATGTGCCATGTAATAACCTTGTGTTAATTTTAAGTAGGCTATAGCTCATTCAAGGTGGCTATTAGTTGAGCCTATGCACTTAAATGAAGTTAGCTAATGCAGTACTGTTAGAAACCATGCACTAGCGCTTAGCAAGTGCGCTACATTTGGGTATATGATGTAGCCATATCTTCTATTGTGCATGACAGTGCAAGAGGGTTAGTTCACATGCATTTAAATGATTTTACAATCAACTAATGATTTACTTGATTGTTAAAGGTTTATTGCCATGTATTTATATTGAGTTCATGGTTTAAAAAATTATTTGCTATAGTTACATCAGAATCAGAATCAGAATCGAATCGGTTTATTGCCAAGTAGGTTTACACATACAAGGAATTTGTTTTGGTCAGGTGGTGCGTAACAGTGAACATAAAATAAGATAAATAGAGTAAGATGAACAATAGTGCAGTAAAAACATAACAGACATAACATAACATAACATAACATAACATAAACATAGTGCAAAACAATAACAATAGTGCAAGGGATAAAGTGGTTTTAAGTACAGGTGCTGTCTGTTGGTGTCCGTGGGGGTCAGGATAACAGTACAGTGACAGTGGCATCAGTGGGGGTCCCGGCCTTGTTGATAAGGCCAGCTGCAGTCGGGAAAACTGTTCTTATGACGTGAGGTTTTGGTTCTGATGGACCGAGCCCTGCCGGAGGGGAGTGTTTGCAAGAGTTTGTGTCCAGGGTGGGAGGGGTCGGCCACAATCTTTCCTGCCCGCCTCAGGGCCCTGGAGGTGTGCAGGTCCTGGAGGGATGGCAGATTGCAGCCAATCACCCTCTCAGTGGCGCGAATGATACGCTGCAGTCTGCCCTTGTCCTTGGCAGTGGCAGCAGATGGTGATGGAGGAGGTGAGGATGGACTCAATGATGGCAGTGTAGAAGTGCACCATCATTGTCATTGGCAGGTTGAACTTCTTCAGCTGCCGCAGGAAGTACATCCTCTGCTGAGCCTTCTTGGTGAGGGAGGTGATGTTCAGCTCCCACTTGAGGTCCTGGGTGATGATGGTGCCCAGGAAGCAGAAGGACTCCACAGTGTCGACTGGGGAGTCATGCAGGGTGATGGGGCGGGTGGGGCTGCGTTCCTTCTGAAGTCCACTACCATCTCTACTGTCTTTAGGCGTTGAGCTCCAGGTTGTTATGGCTGCACCAGGACACCAGATGTTCAATCTCTCTCCTGTAGGCAGACTCATCCCCACCAGAGATGAGTCCAATGAGAGTGGTGTCGCCTGCAAACTTCAGGAGCTTGACTGACTGATGACTGGAGGTGCAGCTATTGGTATACAGGGAGAAGAGTAGAGGAGAAAGGACGCAGCCTTGAGGGGAGCCGGTGCTGATGGTCCGGGAGTCGGAGACGTGTTTCCAGCTTCACGTGCTGCTTCCTGTCAGACAGGAAGTCGGTGATCCACCTGCAGGTGCAGTCAGGCACGTGCAGCTGGGAGAGCTTGTCCTGTAGTAGAGCCGGGATGATGGTATTGAAGGCGGAGCTGAAGTCCACAAACAGGATCCTGACATAGGTTCCTGCAGTGTCCAGGTGCTGGAGGATGAAGTGGAGGGCCATGTTTACAGCATCGTCCACAGACCTGTTGGCTCTGTATGCGAACTGCAGGGGGTCCAGGAGTGGGTCCGTGATGGTTTTGAGGTGGGACAGTACAAGGCGCTCAAAAGACTTCATTACCACAGAGGTCAGGGCGACGGGTCTGTAGTCATTGAGTCCTGCGGTCCTTGTTTTTTGTGGACGGGGATAATGGTAGAGGTCTTGAAGCAGGCTGGTACGTGGCATGTCTCCAGTGAGGTGTTAAAAATGTCTGTGAACACCGGAGACAGCTGATAGGCACAGTGCTTCAGGGTGGAGGGAGAGACAGAGTCTGGTCCAGCTGCTTTGCGGGGTTCTGTCTCTTGAATAGTCTGTTAACGTCCCTTCCAGGAGGGAGAGAGTCGCATTGTGATAGGGAGGGGAGGGGGCCTCTGAGGTAGGTGATTGTAGAGAGGCCCGGCTCCTGCTGAGATGGGGGAGGAGGAGCTGGTGGTCTGGAGCTGGTGAATGGGTTCACGGGGATGGTGTCAGGACTGTCCCATTGTCTTTCAAATCGGCAGTAAAACTCATTCAGGTCGTTGGCCAGGCGCAAGTCATTAGTGGAGTGGGGGCTTTGGTTTGTAGTTGGTGATCTGTCTGAGGCCCTTCCAGACAGAGGCCGAGTTGTTTTCTGAGAACTGCTGTTGGAGTTTCTCAGAGTACAGTCGTTAGCATCTCTCACCGCCTTGCTAAACCTGTATTTAGACTCTTTAAACCGGTCCTTGTCCCCACTCCTAAATGCTTCCTCCTTTGCCAGCCTTAGCTGTCTGAGTTTAGCTGTAAACCAGGGTTTATCGTTGTTGTAGATAACCCTGGTGCGTGATGGTACACAGCTGTCCTCACAGAAGCTGATGTATGATGTCACAACCTCTGTGTACTCATCCAGACTGATGGTAGCAGTCCTGAAAACATCCCAGTCAGTGCAGTCCAAGCACGTGCGAAGATCCTCCATAGCTTCACTGGTCCACTTCTTAGATGTCCTCACAACAGGTTTGCAGAGTTTTAATTTCTGCCTGTATGCACGAATCAGGTGGACTATGATGTGGTCAGAGTGTCCCAGTGCAGCGCTGGGGACGGCGTGATAGGCACGGTTGATTGTACTGTAGCAGTGATCTAAAGTGTTCTCCTCTCTGGTCGGGCATTTAATCAACTGGTGGTATTTAGGCAGTTCGTGGCTGAGATTCCTTTGTTAAAGTCGCCGAGGACGATAACGAAAGAGTCCGGGTTTGTCCGCTCCACACACAGTATCTGGTCGGCGAGCGACGCTGTGCCTCCTGCACGAGGGCTTGCGGAATGTAAACACCGACCAGAATGAATGAAGCGAACTCGGGGGAGTAGAAGGGTTTGCAGTTGATGAAAAAGTTTCCAGAACAGGAGAACAGTGCTGCATAATCACTGTAACATTTTACACCAGCCACTGTTTGTATAAAAACAAATACCTCCACCTTTCATTTTGCCGAGCGCTCTGTGTCGCGATCCGCTCTGAATAGCTGAAAGCCTGCCAGCTGCAGCGCAGAGTCCGGGATCGATCCACACAGCCAAGTTTCCGTGAAGCACAAAACGGAAGATGTTGAAAAGTCTCTGTTTTTATCCACCAGTAGCTGGAGTTCGTCCAGTTTATTGCACAGCGATCGCACGTTAGATAGAAATATTCCCGTAACGGAGTGCGAGACCGCGCTGCGGAGACGCACGAGCGCACCGCACGCTTCCTCTCCTCCGCGCCACGCGTGAACAAGGGTGAGCGACTTTGACAAAAGTGACCAGTAATTCCGCAGATGTGATGAGAATGTTCGAAATAAACCACAGGAGTTGTTACCTGATATTCATGAGCTCTTCCCTGGTGAAAGAGTTCCGGATGCTATCGCAAAACACTGAATTTACAAACAAAACAAGGCAAAACAATGCGCACCAACACACCGAGGCAGCCATCCGCGGCGCCATCTTGATCGACTATATGGAAAATACCTTGCTCATAATTCATGATTAATGGTTAAAGAGTGATAGAATATTTGATAAAATGAAACTGTACAGTTGAACATTTATAAAGTGTACTATTTGGTTTATTAGTAACACTTTTACACTTTTGAGGTTACAATGATGCCTTAAAGAAAAAAACTAAGATTGAGAAAAGTATTCAGTTGTTATAATAGCCTGTTGTCATACAGGCTGGGTTTTTGGATACCTGAGAAGAAACCTGTGAACCTAGGATTCTCTCCTGACGAGGGAGATGGCGAGCCACCAGCTTGATCAACTTGATTCATCTTCATCCATTGAGGAAGAACCCCCTGATACCCCTTGTTTCTCCCAACCCCACTCTGGTGTGGTAGGATTGTGATTGAGAAATTACACAATTTTATTTGATACTTTATTTTTTGTAAAAAGGGTACACCCAACCAACAATACTGACTTGTAACTAACTAAATTGAACTTGACCAATTGAACTGAACCAGACTGAACAGAAGACATTCAGAACTGAATGGACAGTGAATACAGTTACAACACTCAGGACATTGATATGAAGACAAATGAATGTGTTTGAATGTGATAAGCTTTACATATTGTCGTTACGTTTTCTTTAATACAGTTCTAACCATTTTGCACTTACTTTCTGGCTCCGGTTGTTCATTGTGTCCATCCCTTCATTCATAACCTCTCCTTACGAACCTAGCTTTAACCTGAAAATATTTACCTACTGCTAAGTGACCCTTTAGGTGGGTTACAGTCATCATATACGTGACTATCCTGAACTGATACTTTGCTTTGGGCCTCTTATTCGCTCTTGGACCCTTAGGTTTGAGAGTAAACACACTTTTTAAACAGTGTGCTCGCAAATTACACAACTTCAAGAATTTGTGATCTGTTGATTATTTAGGCCTCCAGCTACGTAGCTCTGTGGCTGTACACAATGTCACCGTTAAAGGCACAAGCTACAAAAAAGCCACGTGTGTTGTCTTTGAGAAGAATGATGAGGGACTAGTCTTTGGCAAGATAGAACTGATTCTTGTTTGCAACAGTTGTGTTTACTTTGTCACAGAGAAATGCCAGTCTGATTTCCTTTTGATCAGGGATTTACTGCCTAAAGATGGGCTCAGAGAACCCCATTTCAAATTATTTCTGCCTCGAACATGCAAGCCTGCTTGACTATTACCCTTTGCCTGTGTACAACATGTTTGGTCTGTCTCTAATAGCCCTTCGCCACTCCTTTCCTTCAGAATGTCTGATATAAGTGAGAGCATCAAGGACGCAGTCATTTCTGTCCTGCCAAGTGTGCCAGAAGAAACGATCTTACACCAGGGAGTGGAAAGCAAAGATGACTTGCAGTACATAAGAGAACAGGAAATTGCAGAGGTTATTCGACCAATTCAGTGCAGAAAACTTTTAAATGCATGGAAATGAGCAGGTACTGTATATTTACTACTTCACTACCAAATTAAAGAGTGTATTAAAAGCTTATTGTTTTATCTAATTAATTATGGCATAATTTTAGTCAATATTCATAATGATAGATTTTTGTTTTCATTGCCAGATGCCATAAGTTGTGCTACCCCCTACTCCAGTCCCCAGAAGGCAGTTCATCACTGTCAAGCTCCTTGAGATCCAGTAGCCCTTCACCATCACATTCCATTCCATTCCATAACTTGGCGTCATTTTGATGTCAATACTTTTGAGTAACTTGGCATTTTTGTTGTAAACGTGTTTATGAGATATCATTTCTTTTGCAAAGAGTTTTATTATGAGAGTGAGAAATGCGAAGTGACCCTGTAAGAAACGTTTGTGGATTATGGCTATCCTTGTGTGAATTTGTACAGTCTGATGAGCGTGTACTGTTTAGCAGTTTCGGTTTGCTATCTATGTAAAACAGTGGCTGTGACAAAGGTGCGGTGGCGTATAAGTGTAAAACGTATCAGAGATGCATGTGAAATATGGCCAGTGTATGTACTCACGTCCATCCAACTGACAAAAGAATCAGCAAGCCCGTAGAATTATAACCTCTAGGTCGCAACTTGTGTAGCCTTCTGTCCTGCTCCGTTGTCTGTTATTTCGTGGAGATGCACTTTTAGTGTTTGTAAGGTTTATAAGGCATTTTGATAGGCTTATCTGCAGGTAGGAATCCTCTTCGCTGTTTTGCTAAACTAGAACCGGAAAACATGATAGTGGAGAATAGGAGCAGACGATATGTCCCAGCAGGTTTTGCATATGAGAAAATAACAACAGTGTGAGAGAAATTAGGTGAAATTATTAAATTTCGGAGTTGAAACAATATGTTTTTAGCAGAATGGGCATGTAGGTGAAAGTTGACATGATCACGGAGTATAGTGCGAAGTAAATGGAGTGACCATGAGCGAGCTTATATTCCTTATCGAACGGTATATATAACAGTCGCTATAAAGTGCCAGCTGTTAAAGTGGGGGTTAAGTAACACGGAAATCTATTGCACTGCTATGTTTTTTTCATGTTCAGTACTAGTACTGAATCATGTTTTTAAATGTAATATTTTAATGGGTAGTTGCAGAACGTACATACATAGTAATTGTTTGTATGTGGCTGGATAGAGAACAGGGCGAGGTAACATGATGTAGAAATGTGGCGTTTGCTGATAAGAAGGTTTTGTACAGTAGCCAAGTGAAGAAATGTAGTTAGTAGAAATGGCACAGCTGTGAACTGGTGTAACCTTTGATAAAAGTATTACATTTGCCATCATGAAATGCATATGGGTGGCCATGAGTGAGTTTTGGTAAAGAAAATATAAGCGTAAGAGAACGTTAGTGTAAAAGAGGAAATTATCTGCCTGAGAACGAGGCGGATTCAATCGCTCAACCGGAGGTTTACCAGTCTGTCACTTTGTTAGGCAGCACCATGACATAGATATGCAATGCGTGAAATATCATTAGCAAACCTGTCCGTGGTTTTAAAGAAGAACACAGGCGAGTTAGCACAGAAGAGCTCCCGTTGAATCCATATGGCTTTGCAATATTGTAGCCGGTTAACAATTGAACGGCAGATGGTACGCTCATAATACAGTTTGGGAACGGCTGGTAGATATGGTGCAAAAGCAATAATTGAGAAGTAGTAGACAATTATTAGTGAGGGTAAAAGCAGGTTAAAGAAACACATTCCTAGCTGGGCTTGAACTTCCAACCCTGTGTTCCCAAACCTGTAACCTTACCCACTAGGCCACAGGCGGGCTAGCTGTTTGTACTCAAAATGTTTCAGAGTAAAAAGGTATGGGTATTTTGCGTGTGTATGCAAGTTTTTCATAGGGTCGTGTAGGTGAAGATTTGGCGGGTGTCTGTAAAATGTCCAATGGGAAGACATGTTATTAGTGGGATAGGCGGCAGGAAAAATAAGAATGAGAAGATGAAGAAGAAGAAGGAGAAAACGTAAAATCCCCTTAGTTTGGGGCTTTATTGTGTGGACATGTGAAGGTGTTTATGACATCTGTCTGTTGAAATGGGGTCAGAATGTACAGAATTTAATGTTTTTAATGGCTGAGTGTCTGTGGCTGTTGTGGTTATTTCTGTGGGGAACCCTGAAAAGTGCCAAACTCTCGGTGCTGTATAGGTATGGGGCATGCCTCCACCAAGGCGTAACTTGGTGGGATGGCATACCTACCATCCCAATACCTGTCAATTTTGTTTTCTTTTGTGATGGTCATAATTTAGAAGCAGAAACAAATTTTGCTCAGAGGGGGTATACTCATTTGCAACATGGCTTTTTATAATGTTGGTTAAAAACATGCTTTCCTGTTTAGCATTGCAGTATTGCAGTGTTGCTGAAACACTACATAATATCTTTTTATTTGTAAAGCGATAAAGCTGATTTCCATTTTCAGAGAGGGTGTACTCCTTCATGATGTGCACTGTAACATTGCTGTGTCCCAAGCATGGTGCCCTAAAATTGGGGG
>NW_026985607.1:0-30603 GCF_018555375.3 Anguilla rostrata | reverse complement strand
GTTGCTAGGTGGTGCTATGGTATTCTAGGTGGTTGCTAGGATGTTGCTAGGTGGTTGCTATGGTGTTTGGCGTTGCAGCTGTTCTATGGTGCTGGTTCCAGATTGTTGCTAGGGTGTTGCTAGGTGGTTGCTATGGAGTTCTAGTGGTTGCTAGGATGTTGCTAGGTGGTTGCTATGGTATTCTAGTGGTTGCTAGGTGTTGCTAGGCATGTTGTTATGGTGTTCCAGGTGTTGCTAGGTGTTCAGTTAGGTGGTTGCTATGGATGTTCTAGGGCGTTGCTAGGTGTTCTAGTGGTTGCTAGGTGTTGCTAGGCATTGCTAGGTGTTTCCTTGCTAGGTGTTGCCTAGGATTTGCTAGGTGGTTCCTATGGAGTTCTAGGCGGTTGCTAGGTGTTGCTAGGTAGTTGCTAGGGTGTTGCTAGGTGGTTGCTAAGGTGTTGCTAGGTGGTTGCTATGGAGTTCTAGGCCGTTGCTAGGGTGTTGCTAGGTGGTTGCTATGGAGTTCTAGGTGGTTGCTAGGGTGTTGCTAGGTGGTTGCTATGGAGTTCTAGGCGGTTGCTATGGTGTTGCTAGGTGGTTGCTATGGAGTTCTAGGTGGTTGCTAGGTGTTGCTAGGTGGTTGCTATGGAGTTCTAGGTGCTAGGTGTTGCTAGGGTTGCTATGGTTCTAGGTGGTTGCTAGGTGTTGCTAGGCAGTGTTATGGTGTTCCAGATTGTTGCTAGGGTGTTGCTAGGTGGTTGCTATGGTGTTCTAGGTGGTTGCTAGGGTGTTGCTAGGTGGTTGCTATGGGTTTCTAGTGGTTGCTAGGTGTTGCTAGGTGGTTGCTATGGGTTATAGGCGGTTGCTAGGGTGTTGCTAGGCAGTTTGCTTATGGTGTTCCAGGTGGTTGCTAGTGTGTTGTTAGGTGGTTGCTATGGGTTCTAGGCCAGTTGTGGTTTCTAGGTGTGTTCTAGGTGGTTTGCTAGGGTGTTGCTAGGCATTTTGCTACGGTTGTATGTTCCATGCTAGGTGGTTCCATGGAGTTCTAGTGGTTGCTTGGTGGTTGCTAGATGGTTTGCTAGGGTGTTCTAGGTGGTTGCTATGGTGTTGCTAGGTGGTTGCTATGGAGTTCTAGGCCGTTGCTAGGGTGTTGCTAGGTGGTTGCTATGGAGTTCTAGGTGGTTGCTAGGGTGTTGCTAGGTGGTTGCTATGGAGTTCTAGGCGGTTGCTATGGTGTTGCTAGGTGGTTGCTATGGAGTTCTAGGCAGTTGCTAGGTTGTTGCTAGGTGGTTGCTATGGAGTTCTAGGTGGTTGCTAGTGTGTTGCTAGGTCGTTGCTATGGTATTCCATGTGGTTGCTAAGGTGTTGCTAGGCAGTTGTTATGGTGTTCCAGATTGTTGCTAGGGTGTTGCTAGTTGGTTACTATGGTTTTCCAGGTGGTTGCTAGGGTGTTGCCAGGTGGTTGCTATGGTGTTCTAGATGGTTGCTATGGTGTTGCTAGGTATTTGCTATGGCGTTATAGCCGGTTGCTAGGGTGTTGCCAGGCATTTGCTATGGTGTTCCAGGTGGTTGCTAGTGTGTTGTTAGGTGGTTGCTATGGCGTTCTAGGCCGTTGCTAGGGTGTTCTAGGTGGTTGCTAGGGTGTTGCTAGGGGGTTGCTATGGAGTTCTAGGCGGTTGCTAGGTCTTTACTGAGTCCAATGACGCGACCCATAGTTCTCTATGACAAACGGTTCAAAAGTTATGAAATATCAAACATCGGCCAATCAGGAAGGGGGGGCGAGGCTGATCTCCACCAATGGACAAAAGACTCTCTACTATGTCCAATGAGGCATTGTACAATTTGTAGGCAATTTTTCCCCATAGAGATGAATGGCAGAATGTTCAAATCTAGAGAGAGACCAGAGTACTGCTGCTAGAAGACAGGGCATTGTGACATCACAAGGGTGAGAAGACAGAGCATTGTGACATCACAAGGGTGAACATTCCGCCATTCATTCCCTATGGGGAAAAATTGCCCACAAAAATTCAAATTTTTCAAAAACCGTGCAACCAATCTTTCCACAAAGTAATAGCACACCATTCCCGATCAAGCCGCTCGATTTGACATATTGCACGTGTATGTGGTGCGAAAACTCTGGGAGGAGTAGCGGTCCAAAAAATGCGTGGAATAAATAAATAATAATAATAATAATAATAATATGTGCAATAATAATAGTGTAGTTGCCCTAAGGCAACCACACTAACTAGACAATTCCTGCAGAAATTGTGAAGTGTGGTTGCCGCCAACGCAAAGTCGACTTTGTGCAGAATGGAGTGAACAGTGGTAGGTAGTTGCTATGATGTCTGAGACAGTTGCTAGGGTGTTGCTAGGTGGTTCTATGGAGTTCTAAGTGGTTTCATGGAATTCTAGGCGGTCGCTAGGGTGGTGCTAGGTGGTTGCTATGGAGTTTCAGGTGGTTGCTATTGAGCTCCAGGTGGTTGCTAGGGTATTCTAAGTGGTTGCTAGGATGTTGCTAGGTGGTTGCTATGGTGTTCCAGGTGGTTGCTAGGGTGTTGCTAGGTGGTTGCTAGGGTATTCTAAGTGGTTGCTAGGATGTTGCTAGGTGGTTGCTATGGAGTTATAGGCGGTTGCTAGGGTGTTGCTAGGCATTTGCTATGGTGTTCCAGGTGGTTGCTATGGAATTCTAGATGTTTGCTAAGGTTTTTCTAGCTGGTTGTTATGGGTTGCTAGGTCATTGCTATGGAGTTAGAGCGGTTGCTAGGATGTTGCTAGGGGGTTGCTATGGAGTTCTAGGCGGTTGCTAGCTCTTTATTGAGTCCAATGACGCGACGCATAGTTCTCTATGACAAACGGTTCAAAAGTTATGAAATATCAAACATCGGCCATCAGAAGGGGGGCGAGGCTGATCTCCACCAATGGACAAGGGACTCTCTACCATGTCCAATGAGGGATTGCACAATTTGTGGGCAATTTTTCCCCATAGAGATGAATGGCAGAATGTTCAAATCTAGAGAGAGACCAGAGTACTGCTGCTAGAAGACAGACCATTGTGACATCACAAGGGTGAGAGAACAGAGCATTGTGACATCACAAAGGTGAACATTCCGCCATTCATTCTCTATGGGGAAAAATTGCCCACAAAAATTCAAATTTTTCAAAAACCGTGCAACCAATCTTTCCACAAAGTAATAGCACACCATTCCCGATCAACCGCTCGATTTGACATATTGCACGTGTATGTGGTGCGAAAACTGGGGAGGAGTAGCGGTCCCAAAAAATGGGTGGAATAAATAATAATAAATAATAACTAGACATTCCTGCAGATATTGTGAAGTGTGGTTGCCGCCAACGCAAAGTCGACTTTGTGCTGAACGGAGTGAACAGTGGTAGGTAGTTGCTATGATGTTTGAGGCAGTTGCTAGGGTGTTGCTAGGTGGTTCTATGGAGTTTCTAGGTGGTTGCTATGGAGTTCTAGGTCGGTTGCTAGGGTGGTGCTAGGTGGTTGCTAGTTGCTAGTTTGGTAGTGGTTGCTATGGAGTTCTAGGTGGTTGCTCAGGGTGTTGCTAGGGCAGTTGTTATGGTGTCAGGGTTGCTAGGGGTTGCTAGTGGTTTCTATGGAGTTCTAGGCGTTGCTATGGTGGTTGCTAGGGGTTGCTATGGGTGTTGCTAGGTGGTTGCTATGGAGTTCTAGGTGGTTGCTAGGGTTTGCTAGGTGGTTGCTAGGGTATGCTAAGTGGTTGCTAGGTGGTTGCTAGGTGTTGCTAGGGTTCTAGGTGTTCTAGGGTTGTTATGGTGTAGGCGGTTGCTAGGGTGTTGCTAGTGGTTGCTATGGGTTTGCAGTTGTTGGTTGCTAGGTGGTTGTGCTAGGGTGTTGCTAGGTGGTTGCTAGGGTTCTAGGCTGTTGCTAGGTGTTGCTAGGTGGTTGCTATGGAGTTCTAGGTGGTTGCTAGGTGTTGCTAGGTGGTTGCTATGGAGTTTTGCTAGTTGCTAGGTTGCTAGGTGGTTGCTATGGAGTTCTAGGTGGTTGCTATGGATTCTAGGCAGTGCTAGGTGTTGCTAGGTGGTTGCTATGGAGTTCTAGGCTTGCTAGGTGTTGCTAGGTGGTTGCTATGGAGTTCTAGGTGGTTGCTAGGGTGTTGCTAGGGTTGCTATGGAGTTCTAGGGTTGCTATGGTGTTGCTAGGTGTTGCTATGGGTTCTAGGTGGTTGCTAGGGTGTTGCTAGGTGGTTGCTATGGATTCTAGGTGGTTGCTAGGGTGTTGCTAGGTCAGTTTGCTATGGTGTTGCATGTAGTTTGCTAGGGTGTTTGCTAGGCAGTTGTATGGTGTTCCAGGGTTGTTGCTAGGTGTTGCTAGGTGGTTGCTATGGTGTTCCAGGTGGTTGCTAGGGTGTTGTAGGTGGTTGCTAGGTTTCTAGGTGGTTGCTAGGTGTTGTAGGTGGTTGCTATGGAGTTATAGGCGGTTGCTAGGGTGTTGCTAGGCATTTGCTATGGTGTTCCAGGTGGTTGCTTGGAATTCTAGATGGTTGCTAGGGTTTCTAGCTGTTGTTATGGTGTTGCTAGGTCGTTGCTATGGAGTTAGAGCCGGTTGCTAGGATGTTGCTAGGGGGTTGCTATGGAGTTCTAGGCGGTTGCTAGGTCTTTACTGAGTCCAATGACGCGACCCATAGTTCTCTATGACAAACGGTTCAAAAGTTATGAAATATCAAACATCGGCCAATCAGGAAGGGGGGCGAGGCTGATCTCCACCAATGGACAAAGGACTCTCTACCATGTCCAATGAGGCATTGCACAATTTGTGGGCAATTTTTCCCATATGAGATGAATGGCAGAATGTTCAAATCTAGAGAGAGACCAGAGTACTGCTGCCAGAAGACAGCCATTGTGACATCACAAGGGTGAGAAGACAGAGCATTGTGACATCACAAAGGTGAACATTCCGCCATTCATTCTCTATGGGAAAAATTGCCCACAAAATTCAAATTTTTCAAAAACCGTCCACCCAACTTTCCAAAAGTAATAGCACACCATTCCCGATCAAGCCGCTCGATTTAACATATTGCAGTTAGTGTGTGCAAACCTGAGAGGTAGGTCCAAAAAAGGTGAAAATAACAATATAACTAAAATAAATTGTGCAAAAATAGTGTATTCCTAGGCCCCCAATCAAATATTTGTGACAGTGACATTGTAGTCAATGCTGCAGAAATTGTGAGTGTTGTTGCGCGACGCAGAACTTTGTGCTAAGGTCTGAAAGTTCTGTAGGTTGCTAGGTGGTAGAGGTATTATAGGCTATATCACGGCAGTTCATTGCAACCACGTATTCAGAGTAATTAACGTTCTCATTTGATGTCATGCGTTTACTCCGGATGCTGCGGTGAGGATCTAGCTAGCTGCCATTCGAGGGTTGTGAAAGTTAGTCTGCACTGCACAACCGTTCATTTTAAAAAGCAGAGGGCTAGGAGATTAATGTGATTGTATGGTTTTACGTTAAGTTCAGCTTTTTACCATTAATAAAATTATGTGCTGCATTCAGAGTTATCTGTTCTAGATGCTCATGACAGGATAGCTCTACGTGTTGCGACCCAAATTTGTGAGGGGTAGACCGGACTGAGCTGCTGCCAGTGCTGTTGCGGTTGTTGTTTTCTAGTAGTCTGGTTTTAGAATTCGTTTTCATAGCTGAGCTAGCTTCTAACCAGGTATAACAACGTCTATGTTGTTTTGTAGTTGTTTTAGGTCAACGAAAGCTGTCTATGTCATAGACGTATTCGCTCTTTGTTGCTAGCATGCATCGCAATTGGTTGTTTGAAAATCGTTTATTCAGTAGTGCAGAGTAGCTTCTAAGGTTACAGCACGTCTGTTTTTGGTTTTTTATATGTTTTTTTAGCTACCGAAATGCTCTCATTTCGCTTTAAGCCATGAGTTTGTTAGCACTGCATTTAAGCGCTGCATGTGACAAGTCGTAACGTTTGCGTAATATCCGTGAATCTATATTTGAGGTCTGTGTTGCCATTTTGTGATTCTAGCTAGGTTTCTTGTATTTTTCATTTGAATAGTTTCTTTCACTTCGCATCAGCTTTCTTGCTGGAGACGTGGGTGACGCATCACGTGTGCAAAGCGACCATGTTGTAATCCGTTCGCATATGATGACTCACTTCTCATTCTTCTATGGAAATGGGCTAAAATTAAAATTTCTCAAAACCGTGCAGCGAAATTTCCAAAGTAATGCACAGATTCCAAGTCGGATTTTGACATTGGCTAGGTGTTGACATATTGCACGTGTATGTGGTGCGAAAACTCTGGGAGGAGTAGCGGTCCAAAAAAATGTGGAATAAGGAATAATAAAATAATAATATGTGCAATAATAAGTGTAGTTGCCCTAAGGCAACCACACTAACTAGACAATTCCTGCAGAAATTGTGAAGTGTGTTGCCGCCAACGCAGTCAACTTTGTGCTCAACGGAGTGAACAGTTTCTGTAGTATAAGCAGAGACAGAGTATGCTATACATGCTATAACATCACGCAACCAGTTCATTTGCAACACACATATTCAGAGCTAAATTAACCCTTCATCAATACTTGAGATCAGCGATTTACTCACGGTATGCTGTGACGAGTGACGGCGAATCATAAAGCTAGCTGGCCACTTCAGAGGGTCTTGGAAAAACGTTATCTCTGCACTGCACAACCGCTCCATTTTAAAAAGCAAGACAGGGCTAGGGAGATTAATGTGATTGATTTATGGTTTTACGTTAAGTTCAGCTCATTTTTACCATTCAAATAAAAATATTTGACTGTGCTGCAATTCAGAGTTTAATCTGTTACCTTAGATACGAACTCATAGACACAGGATAGCGTACTACGTGTTAGCCGACCCAAATTTCTGGAGTTAGACCGGACCTGAAGCTGCTGCACACGTGCTGTTGACGGCGTTGTTCCAGTTTTCAGTACAGTCTGGCTTGTTTGAGAATTCGTTTATTCAGTAGCTGAGAGCATAAGCTTTCTAACCAGGTATAACAGCACGTCTATTTTTGTTTTTTTAATATCGTTTTTTTTAGGTCAACCGAAAGCTATGTCATCATGTCATAGAACGTATTCGCTCTTTGTTAGCACTAGCATGCAAATACGCAAAGTCTGGCTTGTTTGAAAATTCGTTTATTCAGTAGCTGAGAGCATAAGCTTTCTAACCAGGTATAACAGCACGTCTGTTTTTGGTTTTTTAATATCGTTTTTTTTAGGTCAACCGAAAGTGCTCTCATTATCGCATTAAAGCCATGACTGTTTGTTAGCACTAGCATTCTAAGACGCTGCATGTGACGAAACGTCGTCAACGAATTTGCGTAATATCTCGTGAAATACTATTATTATTGAGGACTTCTGGGTATGCCTAAGCCATATGTTTGTTGATATACCTAGCTGACAGCGTTTTCATTTGTAATTTTTCATTTTGAATATCGTTCTTTCACTTCCGCAATCAGCTATTTCCTATCCTGGCTGCTGAGACCGTAGAGCTGACCGCATCACGTGTGCAAAGCCGACCAATGCTGTAACAATCACCGTTCGCATATGAATGACGTCACCTTCTCCATTCATCTCTATGGGGAAAAATTGGGCATAAAAATTAATATTTCTCAAAAACCGTGCAGCGAAACTTTCCACAAAGTAATAGCACACGATTCCCAAAGAAGCCGGTCATTTTGACATATGGCACGTGTATGTGGTGTGAAAACTCTGGGAGGAGTAGCGGTCCAAAAAATGGGTGGAATAATAATAATAAATAAATAATATGTTGCATATAATAGTGTAGTTGCCTAAGGCAACCACCTAATAATATGTGCAATAATAATAGTGTAGTTGCCCTAAGGCAACCACACTAACTAGACAATTCCTGCAGAAATTGTGAAGTGTGGTTGCCGCCAACGCAAAGTCGACTTTGTGCTGAACGGAGTGAACAGTGGTAGGTAGTTGCTATGATGTCTGAGGCAGTTGCTAGGGTGTTGCTAGGTGGTTCTATGGAGTTCTAAGTGGTTTCATGGAATTCTAGGCGGTCGCTAGGTGTGCTATGTGTTGCTATGGGTTTCAGGTGGTTGCTATTGAGCTCCAGGTGGTTGCTAGGGAAATGCTAGGTGGTTGCTAGGGTATGCTAAGTGGTTGCTAGGATGTTGCTAGGTGGTTGCTAGGGGTTGCTAGGCAGTTGTTATGGTGTTCCAGGTGGTTGCTATGAGTTCTAGGCGTTGCTATGGTGTTTGTTGCTAGGTGGTTGCTAGGGTTTGCTATGGCGTTGCTAGGTAGTTCTAGGTGTGTTGCTATGGGTTGCTAGGTGGTTGCTATGGTGTTGCTAGGTGGTTGCTAGGAGTTTTGTAGGGTTGCTAGGGTGTTGCTAGTGGTTGCTAGAGTTCTAGGTGTTCTAGGTGTTGCTAGGGTTGCTATGGGTTCCAAGTGGTTGCTAGGGTGTTGCTAGGTGGTTGCTATGGAGTTCTAGGTGGTTGCTAGGGTGTTGCTAGGTGGTTGCTATGGGTTCAGGTGGTTGCTAGGTGTTGCTAGGTGGTTGCTATGGAGTTATAGGCTGGTTGCTAGGGTGTTGCTAGGATTGTAGGTTAGTGTGCTAGTGTTAGTGTGCAGGTTCAGGTGTTGCTAGGGTGTTGCTAGGTGTTGCTAGAGTTAGGTTGCTATGTGTTGCTAGGTGGTTGCTATGGATTTAGGGTTGCTAGGTGTTGCTAGGTGTTGCTATGGGTTTCCAGGTGGTTGCTAGGGTGTTGCTAGGTGGTTGCTATGGGTTCTAGGTGGTTGCTAGGGTGTTGCTAGGTGGTTGCTATGGAGTTCTAGGCGGTTGCTATGGTGTGTGCTAGGTGGTTGCTATGGGTTCTAGGTGGTTGCTAGGTGTTGCTAGGTGGTTGCTATGGTGTTCTAGGTGGTTGCTAGGGTGTTGCTAGGTGGTTGCTATGGAGTTCAGTGGTTGCTAGGTGTTGCTAGGTGGTTGCTATGTGGTTCTAGGTGGTTGCTATGTGTGTTGCTAGGTGGTTGCTATGGGTTCTAGTGGTTGCTAGGTGTTTCTAGGGTGCTATGGTTTAGGGTTGCTAGGGTGTTGCTAGGTGGTTGCTATGGAGTTCTAGGGGTTGCTAGGGTGTTGCTAGGTGGTTGCTATGGAGTTCTAGTGGTTGCTAGGTGCTAGGGTGTTGCTAGGTGGTTGCTATGGTGGTTGCTAGGTGTAGGTTTGCTAGGTGTTGCTAGGTGGTTGCTATGGTATTCTAGTGGTTGCTAGGTGTTGCTAGGTGGTTGCTATGGAGTTCTAGGTGGTTGGTGCTATGTGGTGTTCTAGGTGGTTGCTAGGGTTGCTAGGTGGTTGCTATGGAGTTCTAGTGGTTGCTAGGTGTTGCTAGGTGGTTGCTAGGTGTTCTAGGTGCTAAGGGGTTGCAGTGGTTTGCTAGTGGTTTGAGTTCTAGGCGTTGCTAGGTGTTGCTAGGTGGTTGCTATGGTGTTCTAGGTGGTTGCTAGGGTGTTGCTAGGGGTTGCTATGGAGTTCTAGGTGGTTGCTAGGGTGTTGCTAGGTGGTTGCTATGGAGTTTAGGTGTTTCTAGGTGTTGCTAGGTGGTTGCTATGGAGTTCTAGGGTTGCTAGGTGTTGCTAGGTGGTTGCTATGGGTTCTAGGTGGTTGCTAGGTGTTGCTAGGTGGTTGCTATGGAGTTCTAGGCGGTTGCTAGGGTGTTGCTAGGTGGTTGCTATGGGTTCTAGGTGGTTGCTAGGGTGTTGCTAGGTAGGGTTGCTATGGAGTTCTAGGTGGTTGCTAGGTGTTCTAGGTGGTTGCTAGGGGTTCTAGGTGGTTGCTAGGGTGTTGCTAGGTGGTTGCTATGGAGTTCTAGGTGGTTGCTAGGTGTTGCTAGGTGGTTGCTATGGTGTTCCAGATTGTTGCTAGGGTGTTGCTAGTGGTTGCTATGGTTTCCAGGTGGTTGCTAGGGTGTTGCTAGGTGGTTGCTATGGTGTTCTAGTGGTTGCTATGGTGTTGCTAGGTGGTTGCTATGGCAGTTATAGCGTTGCTAGGGTGTTGCTAGGCATTTGCTATGGTGTTCCAGGTGGTTGCTATGTGTTTAGTGGTTGCTATTAGGCGGTTGTAGGGTTGCTAGGTGTTCTAGGGTGAGGTTGCTAGGATGTTGCTAGGGGTTGCTATGGAGTTCTAGGCGGTTGCTAGGTCTTTACTGAGTCCAATGCGCGACCCATAGTTCTCTATGACAAACGGTTCAAAAGTTATGAAATATCAAACATCGGCCAATCAGGAAGGGGGGCGAGGCTGATCTCCACCAATGGACAAAGGACTCTCTACCATGCCAATGAGGCATTGCACAATTTGTCGGCAATTTTTCCCATAGAGATGAATGGCAGAATGTTCAAATCTATAGAGAGACCAGAGTACTGCTGCTAGAAGACAGACCATTGTGACATCACAAGGGTGAGAAGACAGAGCATTGTGACATCACAAGGTGAACATTCCGCCATTCATTCTCTATGGGAAAAATTGCCCACAAAAATTCAAATTTTTCAAAAACCGTGCCACCAATCTTTCCAAAAGTAATAGCACACCATTCCCAATCAGGCCGCTCGATTTGACATATTGCACGTGTATGTGGTGCGAAAACTCTGGGAGGAGTAGCGGTCCAAAAAATGCGTGGAATAAATAAATAATAATAATAACTAGACAATTCCTGCAGAAATTGTGATGTGTGGTTGCCGCCAACGCAAAGTCAACTTTGTGCTGAACGGAGCGAACAGTTTCTGTAGCATGAGCAGAGACATAGTATGGTATACATGATATAACATCACGGCAACGAGTTCATTTGCAACACACGTATTCAGAGCTAAATTAACCCTTCATCAATACTTGAGATCAGCGATTTACTCACGGTATGCTGTGACGAGTGACGGCGAATCATAAAGCTAGCTGGCCACTTCAGAGGGTCTTGGAAAAACGTTATATCTGCACTGCACAACCGCTCCATTTTAAAAAGCAAGACAGGGCTAGGGAGATTAATGTGATTGATTTATGGTTTTACGTTAAGTTCAGCTCATTTTTACCATTCAAATAAAAACATTTAACTGTGCTGCAATTCAGAGTTTAATCTGTTACCTTAGATACGAACTCATAGACACAGGATAGCCTACTACGTGTTAGCCGACCCAAATTTCTGGAGTTAGACCGGACCTGAAGCTGCTGCACACGTGCTGTTGACGGCGTTGTTCAGTTTTAGTACAGTCTGGCTTGTTTGAAAATTCGTTTATTCAGTAGCTGAGAGCATAAGCTTTCTAACCAGGTATAACAGCACGTCTATTTTTGTTTTTTTAATATCGTTTTTTTAGGTCAACCGAAAGCTATGTCATCATGTCATAGAACGTATTCGCTCTTTGTTAGCACTAGCATGCAAATACGCAAAGTCTGGCTTGTTTGAAAATTCGTTTATTCAGTAGCTGAGAGCATAAGCTTTCTAACCAGGTATAACAGCACGTCTATTTTTGTTTTTTTAATATCGTTTTTTTAGGTCAACCGAAAGCTATGTCATCATGTCATAGAACGTATTCGCTCTTTGTTAGCACTAGCATGCAAATACGCAAAGTCTGGCTTGTTTGAAAATTCGTTTATTCAGTAGCTGAGAGCATAAGCTTTCTAACCAGGTATAACAGCACGTATATTGTTGGTTTTTTATATCGTTTTTTTAGGTCAACCGAAAGTGCTCTCATTTTCGCATTAAAGCCGTTCACTGTTTGTTAGCACTAGCATTCTAAGACGCTGCATGTGACGAAACGTCGTCAACGAATTAGCGTAATGTCTCGTGAAATACTATTATTATTGAGGACTTCTGGGTATGCCTAAGCCATATGTTTGTTGATATACCTAGCTGACAGCGTTTTCATTTGTAATTTTTCATTTTGAATATCGTTCTTTCACTTCCGCAATCAGCTATTTCCTATCCTGCCTGCTGAGACCGTAGAGCTGACCGCATCACGTGTGCAAAGCCGACCAATGCTGTAACTTCACCGTTCGCATATGAATGACGTCACCTTCTCCATTCATCTCTATGGGGAAAAATTGGGCATAAAAATTAATATTTCTCAAAAACCGTGCAGCGAAACTTTCCACAAAGTAATAGCACACGATTCCCAAAGAAGCCGGTCATTTTGACATATGGCACGTGTATGTGGTGTGAAAACTCTGGGAGGAGTAGCGGTCCAAAAAATGGGTGGAAAGATAGAATAATAATAATAATAATAATATGTGCAATAATAGTAGTGTAGTTGCCCTAAGGCAACCACACTAACTAGACAATTCCTGCAGAAATTGTGAAGTGTGGTTGCCGTCAATGCAAAGTCGACTTTCTACTGAACAGAGTGAAAAGTGGTAGGTAGTTGCTATGATGTTTGAGGCAGTTGCTAGGGTGTTGCTAGGTGGTTCTATAGAGTTCTAGATGGTTTCATGGAATTCTAGGTGGTTGCTAGGGTGGTGCTAGGTGATTGCTATGGAGCTCCAGGTGGTTGCTAGGGCATTGCTAGGTGTTTGCTAGGGTATTGCTAGGTGGTTGCTATGGAGTTATAGGCGATTGCTATGGTGTTGCTAGGTGGTTGCTAGGGTATTCTAAGTGGTTGGTAGGATGTTGCTAGGTGGTTGCTATGGAGTTATAGGCAGTTGCTAGGGTGTTGCTAGGGTATTCTAGGTGGTTGCTCGGATGTTGCTAGGTGGTTGTTATGGAGTTATAGGTGGTTGCTAGGGTCTTGCTAGGCAGTTGTTATGGTGTTCCAGGTGGTTGCTAGGGTGTTGCTAGGCATTTGCTATGGTGTTCCAGGTGGTTGCTAGTGTGTTGTTAGGTGGTTACTATGGAGTTCCAGGTGGTTGCTAGGGGGTTGCTAGGGTATTCTAAGTGGTTGCTAGGATGTTGCTAGGTGGTTGCTATGGAGTTATAGGTGGTTGCTAGGGTGTTGCTAGGCAGTTGTTATGGTGTTCCAAGTGGTTGCTAGGGTGTTGCTAGGTGGTTGCTATGGTGTTCCAGGTGGTTGCTAGGGTGTTGCTAGGTGGTTGCTATTGAGTTCTAGGCAGTTGCTATGGTGTTGCTAGGTGGTTGCTATGGAATTCTAGGCGGTTGCTATGGTGTTGCTAGGTGGTTGCTATGGAGTTCTAGGCCGTTGCTAGGGTGTTGCTAGGTGGTTGCTATGGAGTTCTAGGTGGTTGCTAGGGTGTTGCTAGGTGGTTGCTATGGAGTTCTAGGCGGTTGCTATGGTGTTGCTAGGTGGTTGCTATGGAGTTCTAGGTGGTTGCTAGGGTGTTGCTAGGTGGTTGCTATGGAGTTCTAGGTGGTTGCTAGGGTGTTGCTAGGGGTTGCTAGGGTATTCGAAGTGGTTGCTAGGATGTTGCTAGGTGGTTGCTATGGAGTTCTAGGTGGTTGCTATGGTGTTGCTAGGTGGTTGCTATGGAGTTCTAGGCCGTTGCTAGTGTGTTGCTAGGTGGTTGCTATGGAGTTCTAGGTGGTTGCTAGGGTGTTGCTAGGGTGTTGCTAGGTGGTTGCTATGGAGTTCCAGGTGGGTACTAGGGTGTTGCTAGGTGGTTGCTATGGAGTTCTAGGTGGTTGCTAGGGTGTTGCTAGGGGGTTGCTAGGGTATTCGAAGTGGTTGCTAGGATGTTGCTAGGTGGTTGCTATGGAGTTCTAGGTGGTTGCTATGGTGTTGCTAGGTGGTTGCTATGGAGTTCTAGGCCGTTGCTAGTGTGTTGCTAGGTGGTTGCTATGGAGTTCTAGGTGGTTGCTAGGGTGTTGCTAGGGTGTTGCTAGGTGGTTGCTATGGAGTTCTAGGCGGTTGCTAGGGTGTTGCTAGGTGGTTGCTATGGAGTTCTAGGTGGTTGCTAGGCGGTTGCTATGGAGTTCTAGGCGGTTGCTAGGGTGTTGCTAGGTGGTTGCTATGGAGTTCTAGGTGGTTGCTAGGGTGTTGCTAGGGTGTTGCTAGGTGGTTGCTATGGAGTTCTAGGTGGTTGCTATGGTGTTGCTAGGTGGTTGCTATGGAGTTCTAGGCCGTTGCTAGGGTGTTGCTAGGGTGTTGCTAGGTGGTTGCTATGGAGTTCTAGGCAGTTGCTAGGGTGTTGCTAGGTGGTTGCTATGGAGTTCTAGGTGGTTGCTAGGGTGTTGCTAGGCGGTTGCTATGGAGTTATAGGCGGTTGCTAGGGTGTTGCTAGGGTATTCTAGGTGGTTGCTAGGATGTTGCTAGGTGGTTGCTATGGAGTTATAAGTGGTTGCTAGGGTGTTTCTAGGGGGTTGCTAGGGTATTCTAAGTGGTTGCTATGGTGTTGCTAGGTGGTTGCTATGGAGTTCTAGGTGGTTGCTAGGGTGTTGCTAGGTGGTTGCTATGGAGTTCTAGGCCGTTGCTAGGGTGTTGCTAGGTGGTTCCTATGGAGTTCTAGGTTGTTGCTAGGGTGTTGCTAGGGTGTTGCTAGGTGGTTGCTATGGAGTTCTAGGCGGTTGCTAGGGTGTTGCTAGGTGGTTGCTATGGAGTTATAGGCGGTTGCTAGGGTGTTGCTAGGCGGTTGCTATGGAGTTATAGGTGGTTGCTAGTGTGTTGTTAGGTGGTTGCTATGGAGTTCTAGGCCGTTGCTAGGGTGTTTTAGGTGGTTGCTAGGGTGTTGCTAGGGGGTTGCTATGGAGTTCTAGGCGGTTGCTAGGTCTTTACTGAGTCCAATGACGCGACCCATAGTTCTCTATGACAAACGGTTCAAAAGTTATGCAATATCAAACATCCGCCAATCAGGAAGGGGGGCGAGGCTGATCTCCACCAATGGACAAAGGACTCTCTACCATGTCCAATGAGGCATTGCACAATTTGTGGGCAATTTTTCCCCATAGAGATGAATGGCCGAATGTTCAAATCTAGAGAGAGACCAGAGTACTGCTGCCAGAAGACAGGGCATTGTGACATCACAAGGGTGAGAAGACAGAGCATTGTGACATCACAAAGGTGAACATTCCGCCATTCATTCTCTATGGGAAAAATTGCCCACAAAAATTCAAATTTTTCAAAAACCGTGCAACCAATCTTTCCACAAAGTAATAGCACACCATTCCCGATCAAGCCGCTCGATTTGACATATTGTACGTGTATGTAGCGCGAAAACTGTGGGAGGAGTAGCGGTCCAAAAAATGGGTGGAATAAATAAATAATAATAATAATAATAATAATAATATGTGCAATAATAATAGTGTAGTTGCCCTAAGGCAACCACACTAATAATATGTGCAATAATAATAGTGTAGTTGCCCTAAGGCAACCACACTAACTAGACAATTCCTGCAGAAATTGTGAAGTGTGGTTGCCGCCAACGCAAAGTCGACTTTGTGCAGAATGGAGTGAACAGTGGTAGGTAGTTGCTATGATGTCTGAGACAGTTGCTAGGGTGTTGCTAGGTGGTTCTATGGAGTTCTAAGTGGTTTCATGGAATTCTAGGCGGTCGCTAGGGTGGTGCTAGGTGGTTGCTATGGAGTTTCAGGTGGTTGCTATTGAGCTCCAGGTGGTTGCTAGGGTATTCTAAGTGGTTGCTAGGATGTTGCTAGGTGGTTGCTATGGTGTTCCAGGTGGTTGCTAGGGTGTTGCTAGGTGGTTGCTAGGGTATTCTAAGTGGTTGCTAGGATGTTGCTAGGTGGTTGCTATGGAGTTATAGGCGGTTGCTAGGGTGTTGCTAGGCATTTGCTATGGTGTTCCAGGTGGTTGCTATGGAATTCTAGATGTTTGCTAAGGTTTTCTAGCTGGTTGTTATGGGTTGCTAGGTCATTGCTATGGAGTTAGAGCCGGTTGCTAGGATGTTGCTAGGGGGTTGCTATGGAGTTCTAGGCGGTTGCTAGCTCTTTATTGAGTCCAATGACGCGACGCATAGTTCTCTATGACAAACGGTTCAAAAGTTATGAAATATCAAACATCGGCCAATCAGGAAGGGGGGCGAGGCTGATCTCCACCAATGGACAAGGGACTCTCTACCATGTCCAATGAGGGATTGCACAATTTGTGGGCAATTTTTCCCCATAGAGATGAATGGCAGAATGTTCAAATCTAGAGAGAGACCAGAGTACTGCTGCTAGAAGACAGACCATTGTGACATCACAAGGGTGAGAACACAGAGCATTGTGACATCACAAAGGTGAACATTCCGCCATTCATTCTCTATGGGGAAAAATTGCCCACAAAAATTCAAATTTTTCAAAAACCTTGCAACCAATCTTTCCACAAAGTAATAGCACACCATTCCCGATCAAGCCGCTCGATTTGACATATTGCACGTGTATGTGGTGCGAAAACTCTGGGAGGAGTAGCGGTCCAAAAAATGGGTGGAAAGAATAAAATATATGAATAAAAATAATAATAACTAGACAATTCCTGCAGAAATTGTGAAGTGTGGTTGCCGCCAACGCAGTCAACTTTGTGCTCAACGGAGTGAACAGTTTCTGTAGTATAAGCAGAGACAGAGTATGCTATACATGCTATAACATCACGGCAACCAGTTCATTTGCAACACACATATTCAGAGCTAAATTAACCCTTCATCAATACTTGAGATCAGCGATTTACTCACGGTATGCTGTGACGAGTGACGGCGAATCATAAAGCTAGCTGGCCACTTCAGAGGGTCTTGGAAAAACGTTATCTCTGCACTGCACAACCGCTCCATTTTAAAAAGCAAGACAGGGCTAGGGAGATTAATGTGATTGATTTATGGTTTTACGTTAAGTTCAGCTCATTTTTACCATTCAAATAAAAATATTTGACTGTGCTGCAATTCAGAGTTTAATCTGTTACCTTAGATACGAACTCAGAGACACAGGATAGCGTACTACGTGTTAGCCGACCCAAATTTCTGGAGTTAGACCGGACCTGAAGCTGCTGCACACGTGCTGTTGACGGCGTTGTTCCAGTTTTCAGTACAGTCTGGCTTGTTTGAGAATTCGTTTATTCAGTAGCTGAGAGCATAAGCTTTCTAACCAGGTATAACAGCACGTCTATTTTGTTTTTTTAATATCGTTTTTAGGTCAACCGAAAGCTATGTCATCATGTCATAGAACGTATTCGCTCTTTGTTAGCACTAGCATGCAAATACGCAAAGTCTGGCTTGTTTGAAAATTCGTTTATTCAGTAGCTGAGAGCATAAGCTTTCTAACCAGGTATAACAGCACGTCTGTTTTTGGTTTTTTAATATCGTTTTTTTAGGTCAACCGAAAGTGCTCTCATTATCGCATTAAAGCCATGACTGTTTGTTAGCACTAGCATTCTAAGACGCTGCATGTGACGAAACGTCGTCAACGAATTTGCGTAATATCTCGTGAAATACTATTATTATTGAGGACTTCTGGGTATGCCTAAGCCATATGTTTGTTGATATACCTAGCTGACAGCGTTTTCATTTGTAATTTTTCATTTTGAATATCGTTCTTTCACTTCCGCAATCAGCTATTTCCTATCCTGGCTGCTGAGACCGTAGAGCTGACCGCATCACGTGTGCAAAGCCGACCAATGCTGTAACAATCACCGTTCGCATATGAATGACGTCACCTTCTCCATTCATCTCTATGGGGAAAAATTGGGCATAAAAATTAATATTTCTCAAAAATCGTGCAGCGAAACTTTCCACAAAGTAATAGCACACGATTCCCAAAGAAGCCGGTCATTTTGACATATGGCACGTGTATGTGGTGTGAAAACTCTGGGAGGAGTAGCGGTCCAAAAAATGGGTGGAATAATAATAATAAATAAATAATATGTGCAATAATAATAGTGTAGTTGCCCTAAGGCAACCACACTAACTAGACAATTCCTGCAGAAATTGTGAAGTGTGGTTGCCGCCTACGCAAAGTCGTCTTTGTGCTGAACGGAGTGAACAGTGGTAGGTAGTTGCCATGATGTCTGAGGCAGTTGCTAGGGTGTTGCTAGGTGGTTCTATGGAGTTCTAAGTGGTTTCATGGAATTCTAGGCGGTCGCTAGGGTGTTGCTATGTGTTTGCTATGGTGTTTCAGGTGGTTGCTATTGAGCTCCAGGTGGTTGCTAGGGCAGTGCTAGGTGGTTGTTAGGGTATTCTAAGTGGTTGCTAGGATGTTGCTAGGTGGTTGCTATGGAGTTCTAGGCGGTTGCTATGGTGTTGCTAGGTGGTTGCTATGCAGTTCTAGGCAGTTGCTATGGTGTTGCTAGGTGGTTGCTATGGAGTTCTAGGCCGTTGCTAGGGTGTTGCTAGGTGGTTGCTATGGAGTTCTAGGTGGTTGCTATGGTCTTGCTAGGTGGTTGCTATGGAGTTGTAGGCGGTTGCTAGGGTGTTGCTAGGTGGTTGCTATGGAGTTCTAGGTGGTTGCTAGGGTGTTGCTAGGGGGTTGCTAGGGTATTCAAAGTGGTTGCTAGGATGTTGCTAGGTGGTTGCTATGGAGTTCTAGGTGGTTGCTAGGGTGTAGCTAGGCAGTTATGGTGTTCCAGGTGGTTGCTAGGGTGTTGCTAGGTGGTTGCTATGGAGTTATAGCCGGTTGCTAGGGTGTTGCTAGGCATTTGCTATGGAGTTATAGGCAGTTGCTAGGGTGTTGCTAGGGTATTCTAGGTGGTTGCTAGTATGTTTCTAGGTGGTTGCTATAGTGTTGCTAGGCAGTTGTTATGGTGTTACAGGTGGTTGCTAGGGTGTTGCTAGGTGGTTGCTATGGTGTTCCAGGTGGTTGCTAGGGTGTTGCTAGGTGGTTGCTATGGAGTTCTAGGTGGTTGCTATGGTGTTGCTAGGTGGTTGCTTTGGTGTTATAGCTGGTTGCTAGGGTGTTGCTAGGCATTTGCTATGGTGTTCCAGGTGGTTGCTAGTGTGTTGTTAGGTGGTTGCTATGGTGTTCCAGGTGGTTGCTAGTGTGTTGTTAGGTGGTTGCTATGGTGTTCCAGGTGGTTGCTAGTGTGTTGTTAGGTGGTTGCTATGGTGTTCCAGGTGGTTGCTAGTGTGTTGTTAGGTGGTTGCTATGGTGTTGCTAGGTGGTTGCTATGGAGTTCTAGGCCGTTGCTAGGGTGTTGCTAGGTGGTTGCTATGGAGGTCTAGGTGGTTGCTAGGGTGTTGCTAGGTGGTTGCTATGGTGTTGCTAGGTGGTTGCTAGGGTGTTGCTAGGGGGTTGCTATGGTATTCTAGGTGGTTGCTAGGATGTTGCTAGGTGGTTGCTATGGTGTTGCTAGGCAGCTGTTATGGTGTTCCAGATTGTTGCTAGGGTGTTGCTAGGTGGTTGCTATGGTATTCTAAGTGGTTGCTAGGATGTTGCTAGGTGGTTGCTATGGAGTTTTAGGCGGTTGCTAGGGTGTTGCTAGGCAGTTGTTATGGTGTTCCAGGTGGTTGCTAGTGTGTTGTTAGGTGGTTGCTATGGAGTTCTAGGCCGTTGCTAGGGTGTTCTAGGTGGTTGCTAGGGTGTTGCTAGGCATTTGCTACGGTGTTCCTATGCTAGGTGGTTCCTATGCTAGGTGGTTCCTATGGAGTTCTAGGCGGTTGCTATGGTGTTGCTAGGTAGTTGCTAGGGTGTTGCTAGGTGGTTGCTAAGGTGTTGCTAGGTGGTTGCTATGGAGTTCTAGGCCGTTGCTAGGGTGTTGCTAGGTGGTTGCTATGGAGGTCTAGGTGGTTGCTAGGGTGTTGCTAGGTGGTTGCTATGGAGTTCTAGGCGGTTGCTATGGTGTTGCTAGGTGGTTGCTATGGAGTTCTAGGTGGTTGCTAGGGTGTTGCTAGGGGGTTGCTTGGGTATTCTAGGTGGTTGCTAGGATGTTGCTAGGTGGTTGCTATGGTGTTGCTAGGCAGCTGTTATGGTGTTCCAGATTGTTGCTAGGATGTTGCTAGGTGGTTGCTATGGTGTTCCAGGTGGTTGCTAGGGTGTTGCTAGGTGGTTGCTAGGGTATTCTAAGTGGTTGCTAGGATGTTGCTAGGTGGTTGCTATGGAGTTTTAGGCGGTTGCTAGGGTGTTGCTAGGCAGTTGTTATGGTGTTCCAGGTGGTTGCTAGTGTGTTGTTAGGTGGTTGCTATGGAGTTCTAGGCCGTTGCTAGGGTGTTGCTAGGTGGTTGCTATGGAGTTCTAGGTGGTTGCTAGGGTGTTGATAGGTGGTTGCTATGAAGTTCTAGGTGGTTGCTATGGTGTTCCTAGGTGGTTGCTATGGAGTTATAGCCGGTTGCTAGGGTGTTGCTAGGCATTTGTTATGGTGTTACAGGTGGTTGCTATGGAATTCTAGATGGTTGCTAGGGTTTTCTAGCTGGTTGTTATGGTGTTGCTAGGTCGTTGCTATGGAGTTAGAGCCGGTTGCTAGGATGTTGCTAGGGGGTTGCTATGGAGTTCTAGGCGGTTGCTAGGTCTTTACTGAGTCCAATGACGCGACCCATAGTTCTCTATGACAAACGGTTCAAAAGTTATGAAATATCAAACATCGGCCAATCAGGAAGAGGGGCGAGGCTGATCTCCACCAATGGACAAAGGACTCTCTACCATCTCCAATGAGGCATTGCACAATTTGTGGGCAATTTTTCCCCATAGAGATGAATGGCAGAATGTTCAAATTTAGAGAGAGACCAGAGTGCTGCTGCTAGAAGACAGACCATTGTGACATCACAAGGGTGAGAAGACAGAGCATTGTGACGTCACAAACGTGAACATTCCGCCATTCATTCTCTATGGGAAAAATTGCCCACAAAAATTCAAATTTTTCAAAAACCGTCCACCCCAACTTTCCAAAAAGTAATAGCACACCATTCCCGAACAAGCCGCTCGATTTGACATATTGCACGTGTATGTGGTGCGAAAACTCTTGAAGGAGTAGCGGTCCAAAAAATGGGTGGAAAGATAGAATAATAAAAATAATAATAATAATAATAATATGTGCAATAATAATAGTGTAGTTGCCCTAAGGCAACCACACTAATAATAAATAAATAATATGTGCAACTAGACAATTCCTGCAGAAATTGTGAAGTGTGGTTGCCGCCAACGCAACGTCGACTTTGTGCTGAACGGAGTGAACAGTGGTAGGTAGTTGCTATGATGTCTGAGGCAGTTGCTAGGGGGTTGCTAGGTGGTTCTATGGAGTTCTAAGTGGTTTCATGGAATTCTAGGCGGTCGCTAGGGTGGTGCTAGGTGGTTGCTATGGAGTTTCAGGTGGTTGCTGAGGGTGTGTGTCTGTAGGTAGTGGTTGCTATGGAGTTATAGCCGGTTGCTAGGGTGTTGCTAGGCATTTGCTATGGAGTTATAGGCAGTTGCTAGGGTGTTGCTAGGGTATTCTAGGAGGCTGCTAGGATGTTGCTAGATGGTTGCTATGGAGTTATAGGCGGTTGCTAGGGTGTTGCTAGGGTGTTGGAAGGTGGTTGCTAGCATGTTGCTAGGTTGTTGTTATAGTGTTGCTAGGCAGTTATGGTGTTACAGGTGGTTGCTAGGGTGTTGCTAGGTGGTTGCTATGGTGTTCCAGGTGGTTGCTAGGGTGTTGCTAGGGGGTTGCTATGGAGTTCTAGGTGGTTGATATAGTGTTGCTAGGTGGTTGCTTTGGAGTTATAGCTGGTTGCTAGGGTGTTGCTAGGCATTTGCTATGGTGACCCAGGTGGTTGCCAGTGTGTTGCTTAGGTGGTTGCTATGGAGTTCAGGTGGTTGCTATGGGGTGGCTTAGGGATTCTAAGTGGTTGCTATGAGTTATAGGCGGTTGCTAGGGTGTTGCTAGGTGGTTGCTATGGGTTCCAAGTGGTTGCTAGGGTGTTGCTAGGTGGTTGCTATGGAGTTCTAGCAGTTGCTAGTGGTGTTGCTAGTGGTTGAAGGTGTTGCAAGGTGGTTGCTAGGAGTTTTAGGCGGTTGCTATGGTGTTGCTAGGTGGTTGCTAGGAGTTCTAGGCGTTGCTAGGTGTTGCTAGGTGGTTGCTATGGAGTTCTAGGTGGTTGCTAGGTGTTGCTAGGTGGTTGCTATGGAGTTCTAGGGGGTTGCTAGGGTGTTGCTAGTGGTTGCTATGGTGTCAAGTGGTTGCTAGGGTGGTTGCTAGGCAGTTCTATGGGTTCCAGTGGTTGCTAGGGTGTTGCTAGGTGGTTGCTATGGTGTTCTAGGTGGTTGCTAGGGTGTTGCTAGGTGGTTGCTATGGAGTTCTAGGTGGTTGCTAGGGTGTTGCTAGGTGGTTGCTATGGAGTTCTAGGCCGTTGCTATGGTGTTGCTAGGTGGTTGCTATGGAGTTCTAGGTGGTTGCTATGGTGTTCCAGGTGGTTGCTAGGGTGTTGCTAGGTGGTTGCTATGGTGTTCTAGGTCATTGCTATGGTGTTGCTAGGTGGTTGCTATGGTGTTGCTAGGTGGTTGCTATGGAGTTCTAGATGGTTACTAAGGTGTTGCTAGGTGGTTGCTATGGAGTTATAGCCGGTTGCTAGGGTGTTGCTAGGCATTTGCTATGGAGTTATAGGCGGTTGCTAGGGTGTTGCTAGGCAGTTGTTATGGTGTTCCAGGTTGTTGCTAGGGTGTTGCTAGGTGGTTGCTATGGTGTTCCAGGTGGTTCCTAGGGTGTTGCTAGTGGTTGCTATGGAGTTCTAGGTGGTTGCTATGGTGTTGCTAGGTGGTTGCTATGGTGTTCCAGGTGGTTCCTAGGGTGTTGCTAGGTGGTTGCTATGGAGTTCTAGGTGGTTGCTATGGTGTTGCTAGGTGGTTGCTATGGAGTTATAGCCGGTTGCTAGGGCATTGCTAGGCATTTGCTATGGTGTTCCAGGTGGTTGCTATGGAATTCTAGACGGTTGCTAGGGTGTTCTAGCTGGTTGTTATGGTGTTGCTAGGTCGTTGCTATGGAGTTTGAGCCGGTTGCTAGGATATTGCTAGGGGGTTGCTATGGAGTTTGAGGCGGTTGCTAGGTCTTTACTGAGTCCAAAGTCGTGACCCATAGTTCTCTATGACAAACGGATCAAAAGATATGGAATATCAAACATCGGCCAATCAGGAAGGGGGGCGAGGCTGATCTACACCAATGGACATGGGACTTTCTACCATAGCCAATGAGGCATTGCACAATTTGTGGACATTTTTTCCCTATAGATATGAATGGCAGAATGTTCAAATCTAGAGAGAGACCAGAGTACTGCTGCTAGAAGACAGACCATTGTGACATCACAAGGGTGAGAAGATAGAGCATTGTGACATCACAAAGGTGAACATTCCGCCATTCATTCTCTATGGGAAAAATTGCCCACAAAAATTCAAATATTTCAAAAACCGTTCACCCAAACTTTCCACAAAGTAATAGCACACCATTCCCGATCAGGCCGCTCGATTTGACATATTGCACATGTATGTGGTGCGAAAACTCTGGGAGGAGTAGCGGTCCAAAAAATGGGTGGAATAATAATAATAATAACTAGACAATTCCTGCAGAAATTGTGAAGTGTGGTTGCCGCCATCGCAAAGTCGACTTGCTGCTGAACAGAGTGAACAGTGGTAGGTAGTTGCTATGATGTTTGTGGCAGTTGCTAAGGTGTTGCTAGGTGGTTCTATGGAGTTCTAGGTGGTTTAATGGAATTCTAGGTGGTTGATAGGGTGATGCTAGGTGGTTGCTATGGAGTTTCAGGTGGTTCCTGTGGAGCTCCAGGTGGTTGCTAGGACATTGTTAGGTGGTTTTTAGGGTATTCTAAGTTGTTGCTAGGATGTTGCTAGGTGGTTGCTATGGAGTTATAGGCGGTTGCTAGGGTGTTGCTAGGTGGTTGCTATGGAGTTCTAGATGGTTGCTATGGTGTTGCTAGGTGGTTGCTGTGGTATTCCAGGTGGTTGCTAGGGTGTTGCTAGGTGGTTGCTATGGTGTTCCAGGTGGTTGCTAGTGTTTTGTTAGGTGGTTGCTATGGAGTTCTAGGTGGTTGCTAGGGTGTTGCAAGGGTATTCTAAGTGGTTGCTAGGTGGTTGCTATGGTGTTCCAGGTGGTTGCTAGTGTTTTGTCAGGTGGTTGCTAAGGAGTTCTAGGCGGTTGCTAGGGTGTTGCTAGGTGGTTGCTATGGAGTTCTAGGTGGTTGCTAGGGTGTTGCTAGGGGGTGCTAGATTCTAGGTGGTTGCTAGGATGTTGCTAGGTGGTTGCTATGGAGTTCTAGGTGGTTGCTATGGTGTTGCTAGGTGGTTGCTATGGAGTTCAGGGCGTTGCTAGGGTGTTGCTAGGTGGTTGCTATGGAGTTCTAGGTGGTTGCTAGGGTGTTGCTAGGTGTTGCTAGGTGGTTGCTATGGAGTTCTAGGCGGTTGCTAGGGTGTTGCTAGGTGGTTGCTATGGAGTTCTAGGTGGTTGTTAGGGTGTTGCTAGGGGTTGCTAGGGTATTCTAAGTGGTTGCTAGGATGTTGCTTGGTCGTTGCTATGGAGTTCTAGGTGGTTGCTAGGGTTTGCTATGGTGTTCCAAGTGGTGTACTAGGGTGTTGCTAGGCAGTTGTTTATGGTGTTCCAAGTGGTTGCTAGGATGTTGCTAGGTGGTTGCTATGGTGTTCCAGGTGTTGCTAGGGTGTTGCTAGGTGGTTGCTATGGAGTTATAGGTGGTTGCTATGGTGTTGCTAGGTGGTTGCTAGGGTGTTGCTAGGTGTTGCTATGGAGTTCTAGGCGGTTGCTATGGAGTTCTAGGTGGTTGCTAGGGTGTTGCTATGCTGTTCCAAGTGGTTGCTAGGGTGTTTGCTAGGCAGTTGTTATGGTGTTCCAAGTGGTTGCTAGGGTGTTGCTAGGTGGTTGCTATGGTGTTCCAGGCGGTTGCTATGGTGTTGCTAGGTGGTTGCTATGGAGTTCTAGGACGTCGCTAGGGTGTTGCTAGGTCTTTGCTATGGAGTTGTAGGTGGTTGCTAGGTGTTGCTAGGTCGTTGCTATGGTGTTCCATGTGGTTGCTAGGGTGTTGCTAGGTGGTTGCTATGGTGTTCTAGGTGGTTACTATGGTGTTGCTAGGTGGTTGCTATGGCGTTATAACCGGTTGCTAGGGTGTTGCCAGGCATTTGCTATGGTGTTCCAGGTGTTTGCTAGTGTGTTGTTAGGTGGTTGCTATGGAGTTCTAGGCCGTTGCTAGGGTGTTCTAAGTGGTTGCTATGGTGTTGCTAGGGGGTTGCTATTGAGTTCTAGGCGGTTGCTAGGTCTTTACTGAGTCCAATGACGCGACCCATAGTTCTCTATGACAAACGGTTCAAAAGTTATGAAATATCAAACATCGGCCAATCAGGAAGGGGGGCAAGGCTGATCTACACCAATGGACATGGGACTCTCTACTATGTCCAATGAGGCATTGTACAATTTGTGGGCAATTTTTCCCCATAGAGATGAATGGCAGAATGTTCAAATCTAGAGAGATACCAGAGTACTGCTGCTAGAAGACAGGGCATTGTGACATCACAAGGGTGAGAAGACAGGGCATTGTGACATCACAAGGGTGAACATTCCGCCATTGATTCCCTATGGGGAAAAATTGCCTACAAAAATTCAAATTTTTCAAAAACCGTGCAACCAATCTTTCCACAAAGTAATAGCACACCATTCCCGATCAAGCCGCTCGATTTGACATATTGCAGGTGTATGTGGTGCGAAAACTCTGGGAGGAGTAGCGGTCCAAAAAACAGGCGGAAAGAATAATAATAATAACTAGACAATTCCTGCAGAAATTGTGAAGTGTGGTTGCCACCAACGCAAAGTCGACTTTGTGCTGAACGGAGTGAACAGTGGTAGGTAGTTGCTATGATGTCTGAGGCAGTTGCTAGGGTGTTGCTAGGTGGTTCTATGGAGTTCTAAGTGGTTTCATGGAATTCTAGGCAGTCGCTAGGGTGGTGCTAGGGGGTTGCTATGGAGTTTCAGGTGGTTGCTATTGAGCTCCAGGTGGTTGCTAGGGTGTTGCTAGGTGGTTGCTATGGAGTTCTAGGTGGTTGCTAGGGTGTTGCTAGGGGGTTGCTAGGGTATTCGAAGTGGTTGCTAGGATGTTGCTAGGTGGTTGCTATGGAGTTCTAGGTGGTTGCTATGGTGTTGCTAGGTGGTTGCTATGGAGTTCTAGGCCGTTGCTAGTGTGTTGCTAGGTGGTTGCTATGGAGTTCTAGGTGGTTGCTAGGGTGTTGCTAGGGTGTTGCTAGGTGGTTGCTATGGAGTTCTAGGCGGTTGCTAGGGTGTTGCTAGGTGGTTTCTATGGAGTTCTAGGTGGTTGCTAGGCGGTTGCTATGGAGTTCTAGGCGGTTGCTAGGGTGTTGCTAGGTGGTTGCTATGGAGTTCTAGGTGGTTGCTAGGGTGTTGCTAGGGTTTTCGAAGTGGTTGCTAGGATGTTGCTAGGTGGTTGCTATGGAGTTCTAGGTGGTTGCTATGGTGTTGCTAGGTGGTTGCTATGGAGTTCTAGGCCGTTGCTAGGGTGTTGCTAGATGGTTGCTATGGAGTTCTAGGTGGTTGCTAGGGTGTTGCTAGGGTGTTGCTAGGTGGTTGCTATGGAATTCTAGGCGGTTGCTAGGGTGTTGCTAGGTGGTTGCTATGGAGTTCTAGGTGGTTGCTAGGGTGTTGCTAGGCGGTTGCTATGGAGTTATAGGCGGTTGCTAGGGTGTTGCTAGGGTATTCTAGGTGGTTGCTAGGATGTTGCTAGGTGGTTGCTATGGAGTTATAGGTGGTTGCTAGGGTGTTTCTAGGGGGTTGCTAGGGTATTCTAAGTGGTTGCTATGGTGTTGCTAGGTGGTTGCTATGGAGTTCTAGGTGGTTGCTAGGGTGTTGCTAGGTGGTTGCTATGGAGTTCTTGGCCGTTGTTAGGGTGTTGCTAGGTGGTTCCTATGGAGTTCTAGGTTGTTGCAAGGGTGTTGCTAGGGTGTTGCTAGGTGATTGCTATGGAGTTCTAGGCGGTTGCTAGGGTGTTGCTAGGTGGTTGCTATGGAGTTATAGGCGGTTGCTAGGGTGTTGCTAGGCGGTTGCTATGGAGTTATAGGTGGTTGCTAGTGTGTTGTTAGGTGGTTGCTATGGAGTTCTAGGCCGTTGCTAGGGTGTTTTAGGTGGTTGCTAGGGTGTTGCTAGGGGGTTGCTATGGAGTTCTAGGCGGTTGCTAGGCCTTTACTGAGTCCAATGACGCGACCCATAGTTCTCTATGACAAACGGTTCAAAAGTTATGAAATATCAAACATCGGCCAATCAGGAAGGGGGGCGAGGCTGATCTCCACCAATGGACAATGGACTCTCTACCATGTCCAATGAGGCATTGCACAATTTGTGGGCAATTTTTCCCCATAGAGATGAATGGCCGAATGTTCAAATCTAGAGAGAGACCAGAGTACTGCTGCCAGAAGACAGGGCATTGTGACATCACAAGGGTGAGAAGACAGAGCATTGTGACATCACAAAGGTGAACATTCCGCCATTCATTCTCTATGGGAAAAATTGGCCAGAAAAATTCAAATTTTTCAAAAACCGTGCAACCAATCTTTCCACAAAGTAATAGCACACCATTCCCGATCAAGCCGCTCGATTTGACATATTGCACGTGTATGTGGTGCGAAAACTCTGGGAGGAGTAGCGGTCCAAAAAATGGGTGGAATAATAATAATAATAATAATAATAATAATATGTGCAATAATAATAGTGTAGTTGCCCTAAGGCAACCACACTAATAATAAATATGTGCAATAATAATAGTGTAGTTGCCCTAAGGCAACCACACTAACTAGACAATTCCTGCAGAAATTGTGAAGTGTGGTTGCCGCCAACGCAAAGTCGACTTTGTGCTGAACGGAGTGAACAGTGGTAGGTAGTTGCTATGATGTCTGAGGCAGTTGCTAGGGTGTTGCTAGGTGGTTCTATGGAGTTCTAAGTGGTTTCATGGAATTCTAGGCGGTCGCTAGGGTGGTGCTAGGTGGTTGCTATGGAGTTTCAGGTGGTTGCTATTGAGCTCCAGGTGGTTGCTAGGGCATTGCTAGGTGGTTGCTAGGGTATGCTAAGTGGTTGGTAGGTGGTTGCTATGGAGTTCTAGGCGGTTGCTAGGGTGTTGCTAGGCAGTTGTTATGGTGTTCCAGGTGGTTGCTAGGGTGTTGCTAGGTGGTTGCTATGGAGTTATAGCCGGTTGCTAGGGTGTTGCTAGGTGGTTGCTATGGAGTTCTAGGCGGTTGCTAGGGTGTTGCTAGGTGGTTGCTATGGAGTTCTAGGTGGTTGCTAGGGTGTTGCTAGGTGGTTGCTACTGAGTTCTAGGCGGTTGCTATGGTGTTGCTAGTTGGTTGCTATGGAGTTCTAGGCGGTTGCTAGGGTGTTGCTAGGTGGTTGCTATGGAGTTCTAGGTGGTTGCTAGGGTGTTGCTAGGGGGATGCTAGGGTATCCGAAGTGGTTGCTAGGATGTTGCTAGGTGGTTGCTTTGGAGTTCTAGGTGGTTGCTATGGTGTTGCTAGGTGGTTGCTATGGAGTTCTAGGCCGTTGCTAGTGTGTTGCTAGGTGGTTGCTATGGAGTTCTAGGTGGTTGCTAGGGTGTTGCTAGGGTTTGCAGTGGTTGCTATGGAGTTCCAGGTGGTTGCTAGGGTGTTGCTAGGTGGTTGCTATGGAGTTCTAGGTGGTTGCTAGGTGTTGCTAGGCGGTTGCTATGGAGTTCTAGGCGGTTGCTAGGTGTTGCTAGGTGGTTGCTATGGAGTTCTAGGTGGTTGCTAGGGTGTTGCTAGGGGTTGCTAGGGTATTCGAAGTGGTTGCTAGTGTTGCTAGGTGGTTGCTATGGAGTTCTAGGTGGTTGCTATGGTGTTGCTAGGTGTTGCTATGGAGTTCTAGGCCGTTGCTAGGGTGTTGCTAGGTGGTTGCTATGGAGTTCTAGGTGGTTGCTAGGTCTTTACTGAGTCCAATGACGCAACCCATAGTTCTCTATGACAAACGGTTCAAAAGTTATGAAATATCAAACATCGGCCAATCAGAAGGGGGCGAGGCTGATCTCCACCAATGGACAAAGGACTCTCTACCATGTCCAATGAGGCATTGCACAATTTGTGGGCAATTTTTCCCCATAGAGATGAATGGCCGAATGTTCAAATCTAGAGAGAGACCAGAGTACTGCTGCCAGAAGACAGGGCATTGTGACATCACAAGGGTGAGAAGACAGAGCATTGTGACATTACAAAGGTGAACATTCCGCCATTCATTCTCTATGGGAAAAATTGCCCACAAAAATTCAAATTTTTCAAAAACCGTGCAACCAATCTTTCCACAAAGTAATAGCGCTCTATTCCCGATCAGGCCGCTCGATTTGACATATTGCATGTGTATGTGGTGCGAAAACTCTGGGAGGAGTAGCGGTCCAAAAAATGGGTGGAAAGATAGAATAATAATAATATGTGCAACTAGACAATTCCTGCAGAAATTGTGAAGTGTGGTTGCCGCCAATGCAAAGTCGACTTTCTGCTGAACAGAGTGAACAGTGGTAGGTAGTTGCTATGATGTTTGAGGCAGTTGCTATGGTGTTGCTAGTTGGTTCTATGGAGTTCTAGGTGGTTTCATGGAATTCTAGGCGGTTGCTAGGATGTTGCTAGGTGGTTGCTATGGAGTTATAGGTGGTTGCTAGGGTGTTGCTAGGGTATTCTAGGTGGTTGCTAGGATGTTTCTAGGTGGTTGCTATGGTGTTCCAAATGGTTGCTAGGGTGTTGCTAGGTGGTTGCTATAGAGTTATTGGTGGTTGCTAGGGTGTTGCTAGGCAGATGTTATGGTGTTCCAGGTGGTTGCTAGGGTGTTGCTAGGTGGTTGCTATGGGTTCCAGGTGGTTGCTAGGGTGTTGCTAGGATTTGCTATGAGTTATAGGCGTTGCTAGAGGTGGTTGCTAGGGTATTCTAGGTGGTGCTGCTAGGATGGTTTGCTAGGTGGTTGCTATGGAGTTATAGGCGTTGCTAGGGTGTTGCTAGGTTTGCTATGGAGTTATAGTGGTTGCTAGGTGTTGCTAGGTTTGCTATGGGTTCTAGGTGGTTGCTATGGTGTTGCTAGGTGGTTGCTATGATAGTGGTTGCTAGGGGTTGCTAGGGGTTCTAGGGGGTTGCTAGGATGTTGCTAGTGGTTGCTATGGTGTTCTAGATGGTTTGCTAGGGTGTTGCTAGGTGGTTGCTTTGGAGTTCTAGGTGGTTGCTATGGTGTTGCTAGGTGGTTGCTATGGAGTTCTAGGCGTTGCTAGGGTGTTGCTAGGTGGTTGCTATGGAGTTCTAGGTGGTTGTTGCTATGGTGTTGCTAGGTGGTTGCTATGGAGTTCTAGGCGGTTGCTAGGGTGTTGCTAGGTGGTTGCTATGGGTTCTAGGTTGTTTGCTAGGGTGTTGCTAGGGGTTGCTATGGTTTAGGGGTTGCTAGGGTGTTGGTATTCTAGGTGGTTGCTAGGATGTTCTAGGTGGTTGCTATGGTTATGGTGTTGCTAGGTGTTGCTATGGGTTGCTAGGAGTTGCTAGTGGTTGCTATGTGTTTTGCTAGTGGTTGCTATGAGTTCTAGCCGGTTGCTAGGTGTTCTAGGCTTTGCTATGGTTTTCTAGGTGGTTGCTATGGAGTTCTAGGCGTTGCTAGGTGTTGCTAGGCAGTTGCTATGGGTTCTAGGTGTTGCTAGGGTGTTGCTAGGTGGTTGCTATGGTGTTCAGGTGGTTGCTAGGGTGTTGATAGGGTTGCTAGGGCTGTTGAAGTGGTTGCTGGATGTTGCTAGGTGGTTTGCTATGGAGTTCTAGGTGGTTGCTATGGTGTTG